>NW_010114583.1:0-1070 GCF_000699245.1 Pterocles gutturalis | reverse complement strand
GCCCGGGGCAGGACCGGAGCGGGCAGCGTGCCCAGGGGTCCCTGTGCCACTGCCAGCAGGGAAAGCCATGGGGCGTGACAGAGCCTGAAACGATAAGGATCCTGCCTGAGGCTGGTCCTGGCTCTTCCCCGCAGCCAGAGCACTCAAGGCTTGGGACAAACCTTCCTCAGGAGCAGCGAGGAGGAGGATGGACGGTCCTCCTGGGCAAGAGGGGACAGCACGCTGGGCTTTCAGCTGGCACAGAGGCGCATCCAATGTCACTGCAAAATAACCCCCAGGCTGCAAAAAGGAGCAACTTCTCCCCCAAACAACCACAGACCCACGGCTGCTCAGAGAAGGGAAAATCCCAGCAGGATGCAGAGGGAGGGCAGGTGTTCCTGCAGAGAACGGGGACACGGAGTGCTGGTGGCAAAGGCTAACAAATCACAGGAGAGATATTAAACCTCACGCTTCGGGGCTTAAGCTGATACAGCTACTAGGGATTAGGAGGAAATTTAAGGGGGAGGGAGCAAGTTATCCCACATCTGCCTGCTGCAGTCTCGCAGCACAGAGAGCAGCAGCATCCCTCCCCTGTCCAGCCAGATGGGTGACAGCAGCATCCGAGGGCCGGCACCGCTCTTGGGAAAACCCTGCTGTGCTTCGTGCTGCCGGGACGCAGCAGTGAGGGGCACCGACCCAGCATGGGGATAAAGCCAAGGCTCCCCACAAGCTTCACGAACATTTAACAACTTACTAGGTCACAGCCCAGACACAGCCAAGTCCCAGGTGCCCACCCCTCTCCTTGATATATCCGAGGGCTGGAAAGCCCCAAAATAGGTGGTGAAACAGGGCAAGTGGCTGGCGAAATGGGGCAAGTGGCTGGCTGAAGCTGTCCGGACACCCCCAAGGCAGTGGCTGAACCCCAGCAGGGCTTCGCTCCCTGCCCTTGAGAGTTTAACGCCAGTTTGCTCAGCTGACACCCTTTCTTTGCACTTCTCGTACGTTTAAACAAAAACCTTCACCACTCCCTCGAGGAAGGCAAACAGTGAGTCCAGCTCCCGTCACCTTCCACAGCTCCTCCAGCCCCTGGC
>NW_010114582.1:2625-21172 GCF_000699245.1 Pterocles gutturalis | reverse complement strand
GGTGGGGATCAGGGGTGAGCTGCTGGGGAGCTGGGTGCGGGGCAGGGGTCCTGAGGGGATGATACTCTGGTGAGTTAGAGCATGGTGGGTTCTGGGTGATGGCTGTCAGCTCATGCTGCTCCCCAAAATGGGGCTTTTCTCCTCTCTTACTCATGCTCCTAGGTCCTGACGCTGCTACTAGCATTTTACAACTTTAGACTTTGTTTTGATGATGTGTAGTATCTACTGGCTTGTTAGCCTGTGTGGGAGGACTCTGTCTGCTCCACTCTGCAGCTCTGTGTGTAATTTGTGGTTTATTCGGCACAGGTTAGATATATCTATCACAGTGGATGTATTACAGCTGGTGAAATCCCTCACCTGACACTAACCTTTTTAAAGAGGTATGTATTTTAAAGCAGCAGGTTTACTACCACAGTTACAGCTGGAGGGATTGCATTCTGTAGTTGCATTCTCATGCAGGTATCTTCAGAAAATTTATAACAACTTCCTCTTATTGTTGATGTATAGTTGTCACTGGTGTGGTAAGTACTAAAGATTCCTGTCTGCTTCTTACAGATTGCTGTTTAGCTTCCACGTCACCGGTGTCTCCTTCTGTAACAAATGTTTGTGGCTTATTAATCAGATAACTGGTACAGGGTATTCATCTTGCGTGCCTTGTTATCAATGATTATCATGCTTAGCCACATTTGTAATATTGCTGAGGTTGACATCTTGTAGTCCTCACTGATACGGTGTTCATAGGACACACAGTTCAGCTGTTCGCATTTGTGATATCTCATTTTTGGACTTCCTTCAATAAGGTTTATTTCCTGTGCAGGGAGTTTTGTTATTGACAACTAGTCCTTGGTCTGTTGTTATCTTGGTTTGTCTATTTCACCTTCTTTCCTAGATGCTTGCTTAGTTCTCATATCACAAGAGAAGTTTGAATAAATTCTCTTGTCCCTTCTTGGATCAGTAGACATGCAACCTTTCTTATTATTCTAGCCATTGTTTAATTCAGTCTCAAAGGCAAGAGTAAGAACAGGAAGGATATTTAAAAAGAACTAAGAGCTAATGCCCAAATTCTTCTATTCTCTTGCCTTAAAAATAGTTGTATTTCAGCTTTTGCATGAGAGGTCCTCTGTGTTACTGGCTGCATAGAGCATGAGGCTGACCTAAGATCGTGCCAGACTCTGGCTTTTCTAGGGGTGGAAAAGATGTGCGAGGTTGGGGCTAAAGCCTTCCAACTTGCAAAGCTGTTTCTGAAGAAGTTAAACTTCAAAATTAATTTGTTCTACTCTTCTTGTAAAAGCTATGGTTTTCTATTCAGTGGATGAATAGCAGCTTAGGCTCTAAGAGTGTATCGTAAAGCTGAATTATTAAACTTGTCATGTGCAAACCCAGAGATTAACACACTGAAATAGTTGCTGTTTTGGGATGTGGTATTGGGAGGGAAAGATGGCAGAAGAACATCATTCATCCTTGACACGGGCACATGGAGAGGTATCCAAATCTACAAAGTTCCAACTGTACTTTTAGATGTAATTTGATGTACTATAGAAAATGGTGGCTTTACAGCAGTGATTCAAACCTTCTGTAGTTTTTAGCCTCATCCGATAATGGATGTGTCCTGGGTGCTGCTGGATTTACATTGCCCTGTAACTCCCCTTTCTTGCTCTGTATCTCCTGCCTCTTCATCCTTGCATTCATGCTTCAAGCTCTGACAGTGCCAGAACTTGGATTAAATTAACAAGAGGATTTAGCAAAGTCTCTAGTAAGGGTGTATGTGCTGGCTATTTGGTGCTTGTAATTTGTGTTGAAAGGTGCAGATGCCAGCCTGATACTGGTGTTTCAGACTTTTCAGCAAAAGCCTAAATTGTCATAGTTCTGCTGGTATACTGAAGTCTTCATCTGTGCTTTTGAGTTTATCTGGAAGATTGTATTTCGTTATGTGTTACAGCTCTGAATTGCTATTCTTAATGTCTACTATAGATCAACTGAACTTCTGTACAAATATTTGCCTTTCTTCAGCCTAAATAGCTTGTAAGCTTATGCGGTTAAAACCTGATTGAACTCAACTGATTGAGTCCAGCACCAAACAATTGATTTAATTTCAATGTGCAAGGTCAGTCTGTCCTTATGGAGAAGCGAAGTCCCACTTGCCCAATGTATGTGGGTGGCAATGATGCTAACCTCATCAGGCAACCATCTTAGCCTCTGGGAACATCTTTGCGCCTGTGCTCTGTTAGAGGTAACGGCAGTGGAAGGAAGCATCATACTTTGCAATGTACAGAAGACTTCTTGATCAATCTAGAGATACAGATAAAAAAAGTGCAGTTGCCTAGCACTTATACTGTTGATAAATACTTGAGTTTGTCATCATCATAGGTTCAGTCTGACTCAAATGTCAATGACAACTTCCTCTTCTAATATGGACTAAGCTCCTGTGAACACCACGCACTTCTGAAACGTCCAAAGTACTAATTGCTAATAATTCAGCTACAGCCCTGTTCAGGGCGTTGGGTACTCAAATAGCGCAATATGGGCTCCTCATGGAAAGGGTCAGCTAGGAGAAGTGAGTGGCTGCTGGTGAGGGGTTCACTGATAAATGACTTGTCCCGCTTTTAAACTTATTTACATCTTCAGAGAGAATTTTGCATAGAGATGCAGGTTCCAGGAAGATTATGCTGAGGGGTGTTCAAACCTGGCTGTCCTGTCACTGGATGTCCTGCTTTCGGCAGGGAACACCTGGTGCTGTGAAGTGTTGGTTGGGCATATGGGAATATGAAAGACTACTAAGTGAGGTAAGCAGATAGACAGTCACTTAGAGTGAACATTTTTGTAAGAGGTAAGGAGAAAATGTCTTAAGATCTGTGCCTGTAATATCCCTAAACTCCCACTTGGATTTTTTTTGTGTAGCTCTTCAAACTTTGAGTTGCTGGTGACTGCTGTAGTGTTTCAAAACATCTGTTTTAACTAGCATTCTGATAAACCTGAGTGTTCTGCAGTAGTGGTAGCTGTGTGGTGGTCAGGTCCTGTCTCTTTGTATTTGGTTCTTTTATCTTGAAGCATTACTGCTTAATTTTTAATGTAGTGATGTGAATTAAACCTCTCCATCATGAGCCTTCTATCTGTCATGGGCAGACTCAAGAGAATGACTCTGCAGATCTTCTGTACTGCTGTGGAGCAGAGCTCCTTCTCAGGGGGGAAAAAATTGTGTTTGAAGACTTCAGAGTGAAGTGGCACCTCAGCTTTTGATCATGTTCAGATATAGGTGTTTTCCAACTGCTTGAACTGGGCCAGTCTTGGATAAAGTTGTCTTAGCTGTCTTAACTTGTGCTTTGGTGACAGATGGTCTTTCCCTGCTCTGCAGCTCCTGGTGTGGAGCATGCTCCCTGTTTACTCAGCTGTGCTTCCTGTAGCTGAGCAGACAGTTGTGATGTGCCTGGACTTTGTGCTTCTCCTCTGATATGCATGTCTGAGCTCTCTGACGGTGTGGGGATGGAGGGGCTGGAGTCTGAGGGTAAATGAGGATTTAACAGTATGATGCTGCACTTCAAAATGTAGTGAAGGAATAGAGCAGACCCCTTCAGAGGGGTTTAGTCTGTAATGCAGTTTTTGTTAGCTCACCTAGCTAACTGTGGCTTGATGCTGGTAACATTCCCTCAATTGCTGAGCATGGATTGTCAGGTTCTCTGCAATGTGTTTATTCCACTTTTTCCCTTGAGCTTAGTGCTGCCTGCTGACACAGGATTATGTGGCAGGTAAGTGACACCTGCAAGTGCTGTAAGGCTGTGCAATGGTGTTAGCCAGTATTTCTTCTCCCTCAGTACCTAAAAGTAAGCTTGATTTCCTCTACAGGGAGCTGAAGCTCTGCCCTGTAGTTCCATAAGGCAGTGGAGTTAGGATGTGACAAAGTCCTGTTTCTGCAGTAATTGCTTAATTATGTGTGCTTAAATAGCATGAGCCTTTCCTTTAAGATAAGATGCAATTAGTTGGTTTCTGTGGAGTCATCAGAGCCTTTTCTTGTCTTAGTTTAGTCTTGTACATCAGGTGTCTGCCATAAAAGCTAATGCAGTGTTTTTCCATCCATCTGTGACAAACAGGAACCAGATAAGGTGACATACAGGGAGCCTACATGGCAACCTTGTTAGCTAAGATACAGAAGGTCCCTGTCATGCAGTAGAACCGTTTTGATCAGTTAAAATGATATTTTGAAGAAACAAAAGCAGTTCTGTAGTTGAAGGAAGTGAAATTCAAGGTTTATTTGACTATAAATTATCCTTCTTGTGGAAGTAGAAGAGCTAAAGAGTCTTTGGCCCTGTTGACTATGGAATTATTCTCAGGTGCTTTCTTAAGCAAGCTGCCTTGGCATGTACATTCAGCCCTCTTAGGTGCTTGGCCTCTGCTCTGAAGGTGTAGGACTTCTCCAGTCAAAAAAGGAAAAAAAGCTCCAGCTAAAGGCACCTGTCTTTCTGGATGTGCTGATGATGTGTTGTGCTATGAACTTTGTCCCTGTAACCTCGCAGTACCTCTAAATTTAGAATATGAGCCAAGTATTGTATCTGAGGAAAAGGTCAAATTCCAGTGAAGGCCCCAGCCAAGAAATTCTTGTCGGAACATGGTGTAAACAGTACCTGTGTCTACTCACCAACTGGCCAAATCTTGGCCTGGATGCTGGCTCTGGCAAAAGGCAGAGGGATTTGCACCAAGGACTTCTGTGTGCTGTCCAAATAATGTTCTTTTAAGCATCCTTGTGATGGGACATGTCAGTGTGCCCTCTTTATTTGGAGATAAAATCTGGCAGATGTTTGACAGCAGAACTGGTGGGCTTTGCCAGGCTCCTGATGACTCTGAGGACTGCACTTTATCTCTCATGACCACGTCACCTGAAAACCTAAGCTTAAGTGCTTGAAGTGCTTAGCTAATTCTTAATTACATCCTCTATGCTTTGAGGTCTGAGACATAGTTGTCTGTTTTGAATGGCCAGAAGTACTGACCAGTACATTGATGATCTTGGCATTTGCCTCTGATGTGCTCTCTTCTGAGCTACCACTGAAGATGATAGCAGGTTCTGTGTGGTGGAAGCCTGGGCTGGTTATAACCAGTCATGAAATAAGTGGTGTGATGCCTTGCTTTGTGTGCCTAAACAGATGAGGCATAGTACTGGTGTGGTGCTAAAATACTTGTGTATCTGTATTTTTGGAGACTGTAAAGTAGCAGTTTAGGCTTAATGCTTTTCTCTGTAGAAATAAAAGCATCTTTTCTACAAGAAGTGCTGGGTGAAAGGCAAGATACAGGACTATGCAATAAACCTGGAGGTTTTATTTTGATTTCTCTTGCACAGATTCCTGTACGCATGTAGCTTGTGTGACCCCAGACTGTCCTCCAGTGCTTTAGAAAAACATAGTCTGGCAGCCTTTCCCATCAAGACACGTTGCTTCAGAGTCTTTCCCAGGTGTATATGTTCCCTACATATGTTTCCATCTGGATGATCCCTAAACATCTTCTTCTGCATTTAGGCCATTGAAAGCCCAGCACTGTGACACACTTCTATGCATTTCCTGGCATGAGATTCACATAATATGCAGACATAAAACTTGGCTTTGTTTAAAAAAAATCTTTGTAGTGCTCTGACTTTCCTCTCTTTCCTTAATAAAGTTCCCTTCTCCATAATGTAGTTCTAAATGTCTTACCTGGTAGCAACACGTTTGTAACTTCTGGTTTTGCAGCATATCTTTCGGAAGAGGCATTAGCTTGACTGATATTAAGGATGATTAATTTCCTGGAAACATTCCCTAAAGAACTAACTTAAGCAGCCTTCCTTATTCCCCCTTCAAAGAGGAGAAGGAAAAGTTATTTATGATCTGAATCTGCCTAGGCACAGCTCTTTAAAGTAGGCTGGTTTGTTTTCCTTTTGTCTAGCAGGCTTGCTTTCAGAGTTTTATTCCCCAAGCAGGCACTACAAATAAATGGAACCAGTCCAAGAAATGTCTGATAAGTTAGTTAGCGAAGTCTTTCTGTTTAATCTGTCTAGAAACAGACTCTTTGGCTCTTGTGAATCTTAGTGGGAAAGGGAGGGTATTACACTGCTTGGTAGAAGCTGTAAAAGGATAGGAACGGGAATTTTTTTTAAAGGCTTTCAGTGTGGGCCAGGCATGCTCTGGTGTTTTGGTGTCCAGCTGAGCTCTGAAAGCCTTGGTGAGCCATAAGGGTGACTGGTGGCAGGGTATCTAGGAGGCTTTTGTGTCCAACTGCCATTCCTGGAAATAAGATTCCTTAAGGAGTCTTCAGTGAACGTGATGGAGCATGAGATACCTTGCTAGTGGAGCCCCTTTTAAAGAGGCTGTCTTCACTCTTCTCCATGGGCAGTTCCATACAGCTGCATCCTCACTTTAGCGCAAAGCATTTCTAATGCTTTGGTGAAATGACTGCCAGGCTTTCACTTCCTCATTAAAAGACCTAAGGGAAGGACCTTACAGGAGTGGCTTCCTTTAATGTCTTGCTTTTTTAATGTTGGCTTTCCATATGCAGAGTCAGGCTCAGCTTCAGCATGGGTGGAGGAGCTGTAAGGCTTGAGTTAGCAAATCCTGTGTGTGCCATGTTGAGTCACAGGGTGAAGTGACTTCTGTCCCTGGCAGAGTCTCTTTTCCTCGGGAACCTGGAAAGGAAATCTGTACAGGTCTCAGATTTGTTGTCAGTTGTGACTTCACTTACTATACGTGTAAAGATCTTGATGATGGCTTTCCCAAACCCAGTGTCTTTGAAAGAATGCATAAGGAATTTGCTGTGTCTCTGCTGGCTTTTGTGGTGCTTGTTTCTGTTCCTGTCTGGGAAGGGGTGACACGGGATTTTCTCATTATACTTGTACGGATGAGGTGCACTCTGTTAACAGTAGTGCTGAAGTGTTTCCTGTAATGTGACTTTCAACTTTTCATTTGCCATTACATCACAGAATAAAAAGACTCAACAAATCCAGCACTTGCTTTCTGGTGATTGATCTTAGTTGGTCCTCAGTCACAAATGTGACTTAAGAATATTGCTTGAAAAGACTGTCAGTCTTTAGGGCTGTCATGCCTTTAAGTGATGTTTTTTTTTTTAAAGGTGCTTCAAAATACCATCCTTGGCCCCAAGAACTTCAGCTTCTCTATGTTCCTCAATGCAGATCTCAAACTCTGATGGATGAAAAGGCAGGCTTGATATCTTTACTGCCTCTTGCTAATTTTGCCTAGTCTGCTAAAAGTGAATTTAGTGTTCTGTGTACAGAAAAGGCCAAATGTTTGTCTTTGTGTGAATGTTGACCCATTTAGAGGGGATTCTAGATTAAAATTTGACTGGCTCAGCACTGATTATCTGTCCTTTTTTGAAGAGGCAAGTTTATTGAGTCAATGCAAAAAGGGTTTAACAAAACAGAAGCAAGGTGACCTCATCCCAGCTTGTAAATAAGGAGGTATTTGTCCATGTGATTAGAGGCAGAGCTCTCAAATCCCTTTCAGTAAGCTAAACCCTTAAAATTTTAGAGCAGAGTGCTCTGGCTGAGCCCCTGCAAATCTGCCCTGGCTGGGACAGGTCTCTTTAGGTCTTCAGAACTACCAGACTCTTGAGGGAAGTACCTGAAGAGCCATGGATGTGATCCCCAGGGCATGGAGTTTACCAATCTAGTCTTCTTGGACTAGATCCATTGCTTAGTTAATCACTGCAGACAGCTGTGCAGCTGCACCAGCAGTGCCAAATTTCTGTTAGCTGTGCACAGGCTGACTTGAGCTTTTGGGTGAAGATGCTGACAAATACGTGAACCTCTAGCACATGTTTGAGGTGTGTGTGTTCAGCGAATGTGTATTTAGAATGTCTAAAAGGGAAAATACTAGTTCACAAGTGTCAAAGCATAATCCTGCCTACCAACAGCTGATTTTTCTGAAAGCAACTCCAAGCTAGTATGCTTTTTTTAAGGTAGCCAAAAACTGGATATAGAAATATCAAAAAGATGTGATGTGATTGTAATCTGAAGATTATGTGGGAGAGAAGACTCTCAGGCAGATACAGCTTAGTTGGGTTAGTTATACTGAGTCACTAGTATAAAATGCTAATGACTAGTTGTGCACAGATTTATTTTTAACAAATTCACTAACAACTTGAAAACTGTAAGCAGCAAACTAGCTTAAAATCCAGGTGGCAGGAAGGTCTTAGCTAACTTTTGTATCAATTTCTCTAATAATTTTCAAAATAAAACAATCAACAGATCTTCTGGGAGTTTTAGATGGGGAAGACTTGCTCAAGCACCTGGTTGTCCCTGAGCCAGCAATTTGTTCAGGAACTCAATCCACTCTTCTGCCAGTTGTACCTTCCCTGGGAAAGCCATTGCTGTAGTTTGCCTGTTATCCCCTGCGCAGTTGGTGGTAGTGTTGGTGAAAGTCTACCAAGTGTGGAAGTGAGGTAACATACTACAGCTGAACACTGTACTTCATTGGGACATGTGATGCCAATCTAGTCTTCTGATTAGAAGAATAAATGGCTTTTTGTAGCCCACTCCTCTTTCTCTTCTACTGTGAAGCTCAGAATTGGAAAAGAAAAGCTGCTGAGTTGTCCAGTATTAAATGTCTCTGCTTTCCTCACCCTCTGTTCTCCTGCAATCCAGATGGTTATGGTGGCAGACGCTTGCAGCTTTCCAGTATGCTGTTATTCAATAGCTGATGTCAGACTTGTTTTCTCGCAAGGGATTTGGTGTAGCTGCACTGAGTACAGAAAGTGCTTTAGAGGGTTTGTCTTCCTGCTAGGAGCAAGAGTAAGGCTTTGGTATGGTGTGTCCTGTTGGTGTGTTTTCTGAGTTGGAAGCAGCAGCTGTGGTAGAGAGCAGATGGTTCTGGAGCTCTTTCCGGGAAGCTCTGATTCCCCATCAGTTTGTGCCTGTAGGGAATAGAGTTCTAATTGTAAACCCTGCTGCCATTTTTTATTGTTACAGGCTGAAACTCTCTCCACTTTATTGGCATCATCAAATTCTTGTAACAAGCCTTGGTGTGTGTGCTAGTGTTAATTAGGTGGCTGTATCTGAGCCTCCTGCTGGCTCTCACCACCTTGTTGAAGTGTGATATGTTGTAACTTCTCAAAAAAAGCAAGTGTGGGAACAAGCAGAGACTGTTTACAAGCTTCCATCTGCAGAAGTGAGCTGCCTTGCTAAGCCTGAGTAAAAGTAGCAGGAAACTTCTTTCAGACTGGCTTCACACTTGAGTAACAGTGTCGATACTCCACAAAGTTGAGAAGAACAGTAGCGTGTTAGTTCTAGTCTTTTAAATAAGCAGGGATTTGGATAGTTCTTGTGACCGAGGACAATGACACTGCCTTGCGAAGATGGTGACTGTGTGCTTCTGGAAGTTCATAGCTTGGCTTTCCTCTGAAGTTTCACTGGTTTTCATTATCGATTTCTATCTCTGCTCGTGGAGGTGTATTTCCATGCTGCAGATGAATTAATATGCTGTAGGCAACTGATCTAGGGGAGAGGTTTGATGCAGATGGATCAGAGTTGAAGTGGTTATGACTGAACACAGATCAATTGCGATGTCTGTGATGGGACCTCTATAAATTTGTGTTCTTTCTTTCTAGCTGAGAGATGTAGCCTTATCAGTAATAATCAATTTGCTTTTCCTCCCCTCTCAGGGTAACTCGGGTAGCACGTGGATCCAGATGGTGACAATCCTTCTGAGGACTGGCAGTTATTTCTAGTTTGAAGAAAAAAGTGACATTGGTAAGATTTAACTTGTCAGTTGCTGTCTTATTTGCGTTACCCACGTGGCTGAGGAAAGACCCAGGGAAAAACCTACCACTTCGGTATAGATGTCCCTGTAATGACTGCAGACAGCTATTTGAACCATAGCTGTGTTGGTTTAAAAAAAATATTTTTAACTGGAAGGATATTGTTATAATGCAGGTTTTTTAATTCTCTCCCCTGCCCCACTTCCTTTACTCTGAAGCCCTTGAAATACTAGATATTAATCTAGTCCTCCTTCAGCTGCAGAACTACAGTGAATTAAAAGCAATGCTGAACTCACTGGTACATAAAGTGACCACCTTAAATACATGCAGGAGTTGGTACCAGTATTCTTATGGAGTTGCAAAGCTCAGGCTGAGGAGCTAATGCAGTAGTTCTTTCAAGTTCTGCTTTTCAAGCCTGACTTGTACATCAGGGAAGAAACACCCATCCAAAGCTGCTGATGTGTCTTTATAGCATGGCTTTTCACTTGGCTTCTATTTGAGCTGGATAGTCTTGGCCAAGATCCTGAAAGTATTGACTGCCTGCAGGCTGTATAGTTTGACACCTGAGAAGCTGTTGCAATCCTAGTGCAGCACTGATTAGGAATACATTTCCTTTCCAGCTAATCATCCAGTTTCTGTTTCTTGTGGTGGTCAAGGTTTTTAGAGCAGTACAAAATAAACTTCCGTTTCGCTTAAAAGTTGCTGGTCTGAGTTGATACATTAGTATTTTTGTAGTACTGTTAACTGACAAATTTATTTGGTTAGCACAGTCTTACACTTACCATGGCAGTTGACATTCCTATCCAACAGTACATTGCAAAAAGCTTTAATATTGGTTTTTATCTCCAGGCTCAAAATGGATGCAATGTTGGAAACCCCTGAGCTGCCGGCGGTGTTTGATGGGGTGAAGCTAGCTGCAGTTGCTGCTGTTCTTTACGTTATTGTTCGCTGCTTGAATTTAAAAAGCCCAACTGCCCCTCCTGAGCTCATTTACCAGGACTCTGCTTTGGCCCGCTTTCTACTCAAGTCCTGCCCTCTTTTGACCAAAGAGTAAGTAGTATATTTTTTCCACGTTGACCTCTGTTACAGGGAGAGGAGCTGCACATAGCCATTCTTTTGCCTAGTGTGTTTCTTAAACTTGAGTGCAGATGAACTTTGTGGTATTCTCTTGGGAGAATTCACATGTTCCAAGTAAAGCATTTTGTTGTTGTTAGTGTCCCAGGTATCTGGGTTTAGGACAAAGTGGTGTTGTGCAGGGCTCTCTGTGGATGTATGGGAAGTCACCCCTGCCTCTCTGTACAGTAGCTATATGCTGATATTGTACTATACCAGTACTATATAGACCACTGTCTGTGGAAATGGGGGAGGGATGGATGCAGTCAGCACTTGTTCCTGTTCATGTACTCTCCTAGGGAAGAAATCTGTCAGGGCTCACAGGGAGGAAACATTTTCATGGTGTGTCTGTGCACTTGCAATGAATGCAGGGATAGCTATTAAAGTGCCTACTCTAATTTGGAGTGCCTTAAGTTGATTGAAGACTAATGAAATCTATTACTGGATAGAGCACATCTTCATAACTAGTTTAATAAAGTAACGACATACTGGCAAGCTCCAAGCCTGCTGAATCCACTTTCAAATTGACATTGTCAGCTATGTATTTGAGCGGGCTGATTCTTACCCTTCTATTCTAGGACCTCCAGAATCAGTGCAGCTGCCCTTGCCTTCACCAATAATATGAAGCATTTACTGTAATTTCATGAGGCTTTGAGGGGACAAGGACTTTGATTACAGTATATCTCTCCTGCAATCACTTTGAAAACTTGGAAGTCCTATTTAGAAGCCCTAAATATGTCAATTATCTAGTAAGCCCTGAGTGCAGCTGCATGAACCTTCATTTTGGATCTCAAAAGTCAAAGTGACTTAATGATAGTCATTCTAGGGGCGATAAGAGGCTTTTAGTGGTGCTGTGTTAGGTGCCTTGATTACATAAGGTGTGAGATCTTAGGCCATAGGATCTGTAAACTCTTAGAGGAAACAAAGCATTATCCTTTTTAAATTGGAGCCCAAAGAGTTCCTTGACGCACTCTGATTTGGAAGTAACACGAGTGTGTGTTGAAGCTGAGCGTTGAAATTGGATTCTTGATTATGACGAGTGCTTTAACTGCAAAGCTGTTGCTTGTCTAAGAAATACCGAGTAACTAGAGGCTTCTTAGTGTATCTTTGACACTTGTCATTTAAGTGTTGGCACTCCAGATTGATGTGTCCCTAGTCACTGAAAGAGCAAGCATGAAGCTGTGTTTGTTGTCAGGCTTGAAGGCATATTAGTATTTGGAAACAGGTTGTAGGCTAATTTGGAGTCTGTTTTATTCTTATTTCAGCTCTGTTCTTGTGACACAAGCTCGTAGCACTGCCGTATTAGAGGCATGTTTTTTACTTTAACTCAGTTGGAGAACAAAGCATTCCCAAAGGAGTGAAAATGCAGAATATGTCTAAAAAATTGCAATACAGCTATTGTGCATTAAATGCAGGAGTGAAGACCTGCTTGCAGAACCCTAGTATTGTGTTAATAGTGTACAATCTTGGGTTGTTCTCTTTCTCTGGATCAGCTTAAAGCTCAGGCTGGTGAGCTCCTCTGAAAACTGCAGCAGTGATTTCTAGCACATGGTTCTTGGGCAGAACATTGCCTGAAAGGCTTGGATAACCCCAGGAAACAAACCCAGCTGAAACAAATTAGAACAAAATGTGTCAATAGTTAGTTGTTAGTCTTGTTACCTGTATACCTATGTTAAGGGAGACAGGAATAAAATTGCTGTTGGGGATTGAAAAGGTTTACGGGAAAGACAGCTCTTATAAGATGTATATTATTTTACTATTGTAGTGATGTTATCACAGACTTTTTTTAAAAAAATCAAAGAAATCCTATTTTCAGGCTTGAAAGGCACCTGGAGACTAAAGGGGAACAAATATATTTAAATTCCTGCAATTATGCATGAGCTAGTTTGTAGGACTAATTTGCGAAAAGTGATGTGAAAACAGCTTGTACCATACTCCAGTGAAAAATCTTGCAAGGCTTTGATTACTTGCTAATTATTCAGAGTGTTAGGAAAGCTGATTAAGCAGCTCTTTTCAAATTCTATCATGAAAGGAAGATAAGTAGCCCAGCAATCCCTCCTATTATATCAGTACTGGGTTTTCTGTAAGATCTGTCATAAGACCAGTTCTTCTGTACAGCTGTGAACTGGGTTTCAGACCTGGTTTGTTCAGCTCTCTTAAGGGAGGAAGGGGTAAGAGTATTGCTGTAGAAAACAGTGGCAGGGGGAAAGCAGAAATAAGCAAAGTTATTCCATCTGTGCAGCTGTTCAAAAATACTTGGAGTAAACACTTTTGGATTTTATTTCCCCTTTATGGCACCATCTTCACCTATGGACTTCCCCAGTACATTGTAACTGTAATGTCATTCAGTAAGCCAAGTGGTGGTGGATGAATTATTTAAGAGCTTTGGACTGCCAGAGATGGCTGCATGCCAGGTCCTTTGTACTTGCAGATGTTAGTACAGCTTTTTACAATTCTCTAAACTGCCAGAAGCTTTCTACATATTGATCAAACACTGTTGAGCAATAGACTCTTGTCTTCCTAGAGCTCATATTTTTCTTTCTGATGTATTTCCCTTCCTTTACCCCTGTCCAGCTCTGTACTTTGGGTTACCAGGTGGAGTAACATAATCAGACCTTTTTTTCATTCAAAGACATGCTTCTTGCACGGAGGCTCTTGCAAATCAGCACAGCTATTGGTGCCCTCAAGCACTTGAGCCTAACCCCTGGCTGCAGCTGTCTCATTTTCCTGTCTTTCAAATTGGTACAGAAAGTTGGCTATCTGCTCTTATTCCTGTATAGAAGTGCAGCATTGGCTGTGTGATTCATGAAGATAAATTTGGCCAGTGCTTGCTGTGCTGGGCTAGTGATTTTTTTTGGGGGTGTTCCTGATTTCTTCTACCATCAAGTGCATGTGTATCTTTATTCCTGTAGAGTTGTGGCACAAGTGTCATCCTTATTGAAAACAATTATCCTTGCCAATTGCACACTTATCTTTGAGGAACTTGCCTTTATTAATGATGGGGGCAAATGACTGTCAAGCCTGTTAGTAAATACTGTCAAAGATCCAGCCTAGATCCTTCTTATCCTTTGTTTGCACAGTAACCTATACTGGATAAGCAGGCTGCCAGAAGACACATTTGCACTGTCATTGCTTTTCTCCTAGATGCAAGGGGTCAGAAAAGCTGGCTTCAGGCTTTTTAATGCTCTTTTCTTCCATCTAATAGCAAACAGTGTTTGATTCCTGTCAGCTCCTTGGAGTTTTACCCTGAGAGGAACACTTCCAGGAGAATAATAAACTAGAAGAACAGTGTTACTCCTGCAGCTTTGGCAGGTGAACATGTTGAGAGGTAGAGAAGAATGGCAGCTCCCTGTTGGTATGTTGAAGCACTGACCTTGGGGGAGAGAAGTGGCCTCGGGGGTCTGAGTCCTTGCTAGATACTCTGCTGTGGCATTGGCAGCAGCCTTGAGTCCTCCAGCTCTCATCAGCAAGGAAGACATGCTGTAATATTTGTAGCCTGTTTTGACTAGAATACTTCTGATAGTCGCTGAAGGTTGAGAAGGGGTGTGATGGGCACTTAGCTAAACAAAAGCTGCCTAAATTGGAAAGGAGATGGTTTAACCAAGGAAGACGGTCTGTACTTTTAAATAGTTCTGACTTCATACAGTTTCTATGGGCAGCAAACTCTTCTGTTCCACTTACGTGAGTTTCTTTTTCAGGGGACACAGAAGCTTCATAAGCTGCTTTAAATTTTTGCTGTTACATATTTGCTGTGTCTTCATCACATGGAACAGTAGCTGAGCTGATGCAGAAAAATATGGTTTTTATGTATTTGAGGGGAAGGGGTTGAACCCTGCAGACTTTCAGATGAGGTTTTTTTATTGGAATTCAAATTGCATTCCCTAGCATCATATAAGGGACAAGGTTCAAACAAGGTTTGATTTTTTAAAGCATCCCTTAAATACCTCCAAACTGTTCTGTAAAGGGGAAAAAAAAAAACTATCGCATGTTGTAACACAGGCAGCAGTTGTCAGGGTGTCCCCTGACCTGGACAAATTGTAGATTCTGCTTTCTTGCCTGGTATCCAATGTACTACAGCACATCAAAGGTGATGCAAGAGTTAATGTTTAAAGTGTTAATCTCCTCAAATGAAATTAAGTAATGCTTCAGAAATAAGCCTGTTGCTGAACTTCCACTTCAAATCTTTGAGGACCTGAATGCTGATGCTTGCTAATAAAAATAGCATGGTTTTTATGTGCTTTGTGTGAGCTGCTTATACAGCTGCCGCTTTCCTAAATTCCTGCATACTGGGCAATGTGTGTGCTTTAAAATCATAATCTGCTGCCTGAGAACCACTAAAACTTAATCTACAATCACATGGTGGAATTGTTTTAGATATTAAAATGCTAGGAGAATGTTTGTGAAATAGGAATTCTCTTGCTCTTGGGCACTGTTGTGGACAGTCACCTGCCAAGATGTGGGGCTGCACTGCATGGCTGAAATGCAGCATTTGGAGCTAAAACATTAACATTTGTGAGCAGGTTTATGTAACTGTCTGAATTCACTCATCCAGTTCAGGCTGATGAACTCGGTACTGGTTGTGCCATGTAAGTCAGCTTCCATAATACATAACTGGCATCCCCAGGCCTGTTCTCCTGTCAGCCTTCTGTTGCAGAATCCTGTTACTGGAAGTTATAGGACTGGCTACTGGAAGCTATTACTAACTGCCTCAAATATTTGTCTTTAGAGTGCCTGAGATCTATTGCAACTGACCAAATCAAAACAGGGAAATGAGTCAGTTTAAAAGCATTTAGGTCTGGAGCAAACTGGGAAGCCATTTTTGTTTCACAGAAACTGAGATTTTTGTTTCCAGTACAACACAACTTTGCCTTCGGATCTCCTATGTTATTAGTACTTGTTTGTCTGTGCTATTGTGGTACATCATCCCTGTCCTTGCATGGGCATGCAAATACCTCTTTGGCAAGAGGTCTTCCTGGCTGCTTTTCACCACCCAGCTGCTCAGGTCCCATCATAGATAAAACACTATTGCACAACAGTGGAAACGCTGCTTATAGACATGGTGTCTGTGCCTGGGCTCTCGTACATCTGTGAGCAGCTTTGCTGGAACAGGGCACACTGAGGAATACACAGGGAATCATCTTCATGCAGTGAAATTCACAGGGTTGGGATAATCTCTACAGTACACTGCTTTTCAAAACCACTTTGGTTTATAGCAGGTGTTATAGAAGTTGAAGTCTGTCATGTTCTTGAACACTTTCCCTATTTCTACTTAATATCTATGCTAGAGGGAAGCCACCTGCTTTTATGAGTTAGGGGCCCTTGTTTGCATGACATGGTTAAATTTAGAAACAGCTTTAGTTTTAGCATAAAGTCTAAAAGGCAATGCTTGAGTCTTCTTTAAACTAAATACTTAGTTGCTCAGTCTGCATGATACCTAGCTTGTGTTGTACCCTGCTGAGCTTGTTTTGTTAAGCTGAGCCATAAGAAAAATAGCCTGAGTACCTGCTCTTCTGCCTACAGGATGATTGTTTTGGAGGAACATCTTCTTTCAGCTTGTTTGCCCTGAGGAATGTTGGCTTCACTATGAAACAATCTGTGCTAGCTATTGCTATCAGCACTGGATAGATAGGTTTTTCAGCTGGATTGAGTATGAAAGTGTCTCTGGAATTGTTTATCACATAATACAGCTTAAATAAAATTTAGCTTATCTGATCTGCATTTTCAGAGGGTGAGGACTCTTGCATAATGCCTGGCTAGGTTTTTTTGCCTTGCCAGTGTCTTACCATGACTGAAGGATTCTTTCTATACCCTCATCTTTGAATAGTTTTAGTAAAAGCAAGCTGAAAGTCCACACCAACCCTGTGGATAAAAAGAGATGTCCTTCAGTCCTGTACAGTCTTGCACTATTGTGCTCAGTACTTGGTCTTGCAAGTTCTTGTAGACTGTGTCTCACTGAATGATATATCTACAAGTCACTCACGGGAAGACTTTAAGGAATAGATGTGTCCATTGCCAAAATGGAGAGTTAATAGAAATAGTCTGACAGATCATGTGCCCCATTCTGCTATAGGTTATAAGGATGCTTTGCAAAGTCACTTTTCTATTAGCTGAGGACAGCTTTTACCAGAATGCAATGATATATCGCTCTGTTACTGCCAAGGCTTTATAGAGTTTTGTGGTAGGTTAGATTGGCAACTTGTCTTGATAAATTAAAGTCTAATATTTGTAATATCTGCTTGCTTTTGTATCAGTCTCGGAAGGTGTGTGTTGTGGTTTGAACCAGACCTTTGAATATTTATCTAGAAGAGTGTAGTTACATGCAGAGTGACTAACACTAGCACATCTTTGCTGCAGGCAGTGTGCTGCTTAAACAACCGCCTGGAGTTAACATAAAAGATAAGCTGAGCATTTTACTTGCTTGGTCCATAGGATACTCAGAAACACTAGCTTGTGCACTCTGAAAGGAGCAAGCAGTGATGCACCCTTGTCCATAGGGTTCCACACAGTTTTAGCTTTGAGGGAGGTGTGGAACCCGTAGGTAGCATTTGTCCATCACTATGGATGGAGTCACAGGGGTTCCTGCCTTGGTTGTAGCCTTTCCTTTATTGAAGAACTTATCAATGAAACTGCATGTGCTGTTTGCCTGTGTAAAACTAGCATAAAGGTTTGACTTCCTGAAGATCAGTACTTCAGGTAACTTCCAGTTGGTTTATTCAAAGGCAGGTTTGGGTGGTTTGTGTGGTTTTTTGTTTTGTTTTTTTTTTTCCTCCCCCCAAAGAAACCATCTGTGACCTGAGGAGGCAGACTGTGGTAAGTAGTACGTCCTTGGTAACTGGAATGCTTAAACCCATTTGTCTTAATTTCAACTCCGGCAGTAGTGGTGAGGCTTTGAAGACTCTCTAATTTCCTCTCTAACAACATCCTGTGGTATGTGCTGCTGCAGCTGCTGCATCTGTTCCACTGGATGACTGTAACTTATAGCTGGAAACTAAACTGTAGATGAACATGGGGAAGGGATTGGTGCTTGTGGAGATCCTTGATTTTTTTTTTATCAAGGTGGTAGGTAGCAGTAATCAGTCACAGCTGTATAAGTTGCCTGTTGTAGCTGGAGAAATTGCTTTCCTGTTAGCCCTGTGGGGTAAGACTTTGGGTTTTACCTGGGATAATCTTTGATTTGAAAAGTGCTGTATAGAAGCAGAATCACCAAAACTTTCCAGTGCACGCACTTAGGGCCTGTCACTTCTGCCACTGGCTTGGACGGTCAGGTGCTTACGCAAGTTCATGTGGCTCAACCCAGCAGGCTTCAGTGTTTCAATTAAAACAGATTTACAACGCTTTCCAGGTTTTGGAGGTTAGTTTGGTTGGCTAGCAACATGCTGTCCCAATATCACTGAGGCACAAGGCTTCTGTGTATTTGATATGCATTTGTGCATGTAACATTTTGGTAAGAAGAATGTCTGGATTTTGGCTTTTGCTGCTATCAGTGCTGATTTGTCAGCTTTGAGAGCTTATCAGTCTCTCCCCTTGTGTAAGGCTGCAAAGATCAGTGCTGCTAGTTCAGTTGTAGCCAAAAAAAAAAAAATTGCTGCTATATTTGGTAGTGAGGGGGAGATTTCTTATGGGAGTGCTTATCTGTTCTCAAAGCCTTGTTAACACAGCAGGGATAAGCAATTAAATTACTGCCTCTTTCAGGTACATTCCACCCCTG
>NW_010114582.1:0-2613 GCF_000699245.1 Pterocles gutturalis | reverse complement strand
TGGACATATCCAGACTGCCCTTTACGGAAAAATGGGGAGAGTGAGATCACCACATCCGTATGGACTTCGCAAGTACCTCACGATGCCAGACGGAGCAACAGCCACCTTTGATCTCTTTGAGCCACAGTCTGAGCACTGCATCGGAGGTCAGTCAAACATCTGCTGGCTGCATCTAGCTGCGAACCTTGATCCTGTGCTCTGGGGGATGGATGAGGACACTGCTACTTGATTTATCAGAAAGGATAGATGTTCCTTCTGGTGATGGAAGGGGGCTGCTGAGCAGCATTAACCAATGTGTGGAGGCTGCAAGGCCATCTTGCTGCCTACTTGTATCAGCAGGAGACACCCTGCTAGACTAACTCGTTGCCCTGTTTGGTGTGTCCTTTGCCTGTTAAGACTGTGGAATCCTAGAACAGAAGCTAGTTGCATGGGGTTCTTCATAGTCTGGTGTGTATGGAAAAGAAACTAGGCTTATCTCCCCCTTAGAAACAGATTCTTGATAGCCTTTACTAGCAATAGCTGTTTCAACATCTGCATGAAAACAAACTCCATGTGCACTGGGTATGAAGAGGTCCAAACATGAAGAGAACTCCATGAAAAAGTAGAAAATCATGGTGATTCCTTACAGCATTGTGTATGTACATTGAGTGAATTTCAGCTTTCAAACTTGCTGTTACTACTAGTAACAGCACTTAAAACTGAGTTACTGTGGCTTAACTTGAGAAGTACAGTTTACCCCTGAAGTAGCTGATTGTATTGTAAGCCCATGATCACATTTGGCCTTCAGAAAAAGCAGAGGTCTTGTCTTAACTATCAGTGTTGAGATCCTTATGGTATAATGCTGCACTAGAATAGTTGCTGTTATCTTTATCACTGAACAGAATCTGAGCAGTGCTTTCCTAATAAGGCAAAAATTCAGTGGCTAGTGCATTGGAGCTTTGCACATAAGTGCAAAGAGTCTGATAGCTAAGCTGAAATGCATATGCTAATCCAGAATGTAATTCACTGTGCTTACTTGAATTACAACAATTACTTTCTTAGTTGATGAAATCATATCTTGTTAAACTAGTGAACAGTGTCAGCGGATCAAATATCATTAGATTAGCCACAAAGCAGATGATGGCTAATGTCAGCTGATCAGAATGTCTGGGCTTAGCAAACCTTCACTTTTAAGATCTGTGTTATACCCAACTCTGGAAGGGAAATGAGGGAAAAACACGGTAGCCCATCTATTTTGGTGCATGAACAAGCAGTGGGCTCCAGAGCTTCCACATGCTTAGCAGTCACAACAGGCTGTCAGAGGGCAGAACATGTGAAATGTCAAAAACATCTTTCAAAGGGAAGAATTTACTCTTGGTCTCTAGGCAGTGCCTGTAGAACTGTTTGGGCAGCTTTCCCTGAAGTTAGAAAACTGTTCATCTCCTGAAACATTAATTACTTTTTCACATCTGTAGCACTAGAGACACTAGTCTCCTGTCCTGTACTGGATTTTTGGCAGACTAGTAGGATTTTTAGCTTGCTTCTGGTAGCTGGTTTCCCACGGATCTGAAATGGAAACCTTCTGAGTCTCTTAATTTGCATGAAGTGACATTTACTTAACTTCCCTCTCTTTCTGTGCACAGAGGATGTCACGATGGTAATCTGCCCTGGGATTGCTAACCACAGTGAAAAGCAGTATATCCGTACTTTTGTTGACTATGCGCAAAAAAATGGGTACAGATGTGCTGTCCTGAATCACTTGGGAGCCTTACCAAATATTGAGCTCACTTCTCCACGAATGTTCACATATGGTAGGTACTTTATGGTAGCTGGGGACTTATTTTCAACCTTGTGGAATCTCTAGGGCTTGATCAGCCTCCTTCAGCATGACAACTGCCACGTCTGAACGCGGATAACAATTTTGTATTGTTTCATAGGAGCTAAACTGAACTTGTATGTGAGGAAGAGGGGAGGCTAATACTGGGATTCACTTGTCCTTGTCTCTTCTCCCCACTCTTACACATGTATCCTAATTGAGGAGGCAGTTTTTTGGAAAGAAAACTTTTTTGAAAAAAAAACCTCTTGTGGCTACCAAGAGCCTGCTTAAATGATTAATTTAGTGGTACTGAAATGTCAGGTTAGTGGAATGTGAAGCAAACCAAGCTCTAAAGTGTAAACACTACTTCTGAGGCTTTGTAAAATGTAATATAAGAGGTGCTTGTACCAGCCTATTCGGAAAGTACATTTCTTTCCTAGGAGGGACATGGAGGATGGGTCCCTGGATGTAACACAAATGTCAAGGAACATCAACAATTCTGTGGTATGACAGTAGAGCTACAGAAGTGGTAGTGCTTAACTGCCATGATTTTGGACTTTCTCGTTGAATATAAGGAGGTCCTTCCTAAACTAGAAATGAAAAGGAATAAAGGATTTGGAACCTTTAAGGGTAACTCCAGCTATTCTTAACTGCCCTGCTAGTGAGTAACATAATCTTTGCAGAATGTGGCCTTCTTGCCTGCAACCTGATCTGCTTGTTCCTGGGTTCTCTTGAGTCCTTATGTTCCTCTTTACTGCAAACATGTATAGGTACATTATGTCAGGAGTCAATTGTAGGTTTAGCAGCCTGGTGTTGGG
>NW_010114581.1:5446-5662 GCF_000699245.1 Pterocles gutturalis | reverse complement strand
GGGGGGGGGCGGGGAAAAGCAGTGTCATTTTAATTGAGCTGCACAAACCCTTCTGATAATGTTTATCAACTGTTTTCCTGGAGTAATTAACACTTTATTAAATGTCACGATACTCATTGCCTGCTGAAATTTTAATGTTTTTCTCCATCTGCTTGCAGGGTAAAATACAGGTTGCATGTAATGAGTAGGATGAAAGGTTAGAACTTTCCAACTTTT
>NW_010114581.1:0-5394 GCF_000699245.1 Pterocles gutturalis | reverse complement strand
ATTTCAGCTTGCCTCTGTGGATAGTTCTGGTCCCTTCCTCTCGCTTCCAAATTATTTTTGCTGTGTCTGCAAATCTCTTCCCTAGTGGGATTTTCCAAAGGTTAACTAATATGTGCTCTCATCATCTTCAGTGTACTTTAAATTTAAAAAGAAAAATAAAGTTTTAAGTTATCAGAAGGTATCCCAGGCCTGAGAGCTGTCGTGTCACTCAAGTACTAATAGCAGATGGGTAGAAAATGTTGTTGAATTTGGTAAAGTTTTTGCATCCAAGTTAGGGCTGAAAGCAGAATCACAGAGTGGTTTGGGTTGGAAGGGACCTTAAAGCCCATCCAGTCCCACCCCCTGCCATGGGCAGGAACACCTCCCACTAGCCCAGGTTGCTCAAAGCCTCATCCAGCCTGGCCTTGGGTTGGATTTTGGGTTGGTTTTTTTGTTTGTTGGGGTTTTTTGTTGTTTGTTTTAAACAGCTTGCCTATCCCTGCTCTCCAGTTTGGGGGCCATGGAGCGTTCAAACTTACCTGTGTTTAAAAGTAACCCTGCCCCCAACATAGGTGTTTTGAACTGGCAGAGAAGTCTGTAATGCAGCTTCAGCAGCTCCAGTGAACGGCTGGGTCCGCACAGCCCGGAGAGGTGCGGGGCAGGAGCCTGGCATGGGGTCCCTGGACCAGGGACTTGGAACCAGCCCCGGGCTGCACTCTCACCTTTCCAAGAATGTCTTTTGCTTTAGTACCAAGCAGAGCTGGGCACAGGATGCATTAATAGCCCCCAAATATTTTACGACTGATGCCTGTGTTGTGAATGTCTCAAGTAAAAGCTGTGTTTAGGAAAGAAGCTGTGCTGGACGGGCACAGGGAAGGACAGGGATGCTGTCGGTATCGATGCAGTGCTGGCACGTGGGAGAGACCTTACTGCTGCGAGCAGTTGCAGAAGACAGAAGTGGTTCATACAGTGGCAGAGTTCATTGTCTCAAGCCCTTATGTTCATTTTAGTCTGTTATGCAGCAGAATGCGTGAACCCTGGATGTGATAGGAGGTCTAAGATAAATGTGAGACAGTGCAGAGAGATGGTCTTTCAGTGAGGAACCAGCAATTAAACCCAGTAGTGGATGTGATCAACTTTTTCTCTCCTTGTTTTTTCTGGAGTTCTGCTAAGATGGGAGAAGGATGCGAACCTTGGAATCGATGTGGTTTTTCCCTTGTGCCTTTTCACTCTTTTAGTTTAGATGGCACCTCATTAAAACATCATGTACTGTTTCAGATCTTGTACAGATCACATTTATCAGAGAATTTCTGTGAAGTGAATCCTTCCTTAATCCTAATGCCGTGGAGTTCATAACACTCCGATGTAATGATGCCTTTTATGAAAGTAAATTAATGTGAGGAAGTCAGAACTATAATAGCCAGATTAATGTTGGATGTCTGAATAACTATTGCTTAATAAAATTTAAACACCAATTGTCTTGGCTTCAAAGTTTAAACAGAAGAACATGTAGGCACAGGAATTCAGTTATTAAGTTTCTGCCCAATTAAACTGCAGAATATTGTTGGGAAACAGTATTAGAATGTGCTTCGGTTAGCCTGTGTGGACATGAAAGGATTGCATGTAAAAATCGTGTGTTCCTGGTGCTCCACCTTTGCACTGTGCGAGTGACAGAATCTAGCAGCGATGGAGGACGGGAAGGACGAGGAGAAGGTCGTTGTTGGGGTGTGAGATTGGATCGGGCTGAAGTTTGCTGAGCTGAGATGGGGTGAGAAACCAAATTGTGTTCCCAGTGGATGGCAGAGCCCTGCTGAGTTGGGTCTGCTCCGTGCTGCTTTTGGTTTTGCTCTGAGCTGCAGGATGGCGGGACTTGAGCTTCAGATGCTGTTGAAAAGAATATCATTGCCTTGGTGCAGAAAGCCTCATATTGCTCAAAGTAGTTTTGGGATTGGAAGATGAGGCAACTAGAAATGCCAAAACTTGGGAAGGCAAAGTTGAAATTCTGCTTCGCTTAATAGCAGAAATGAGCGTTAATTCCCTCGGAACCAGGCTCAGTCATTGATGATGAGAGGAGGCTGAGGCTCCTCTGAGCTGACTAGGCATTGCCATAGATACAGAAAATCACAATTTTAATAGATTATGGCTTTGTTGTATCACAGCATTCAGTATTAGAGATGTTCTTTTCCTTTGAGCGTCACTAACATCATTGTTGGGTCGTTCCTGTGTGGGGTCCGTGCCATCCGCGTGTGTCTTTTCTTCCTGGCAGGTAGTGAAGGAACAAACCTTCCTCTGCTGTTTGCATCCACCGAGAGAGGGGAGAAGAGACAGGACAAAGAGGAAGGACTGAACTTGATGTCCTGTGAGCAGCTCTGCTCTCTGCAAAGAAAAAGAGCTGGGAACTTCTCTGTGTGAGGTTAATGGGAGGGGTGGTGGGGGGAACCAGACAGACACTTTCATTGTGGTGTTGTACTTTTGCACAACAATAAGGAACAGGTAGTTTTGGCTCTTTTAAGATCCCATGGGTAAATTACATGGAACCAGTCTTCGAAGTGCTTCCTGGATCTAAGCAGTTTTAAGCTATTTTAGTAGTATGTTGTGGAAATGTTGGTTTTCAGTGAGCTGTGTTGCAACTGCTGAAGTTAGAAGTTTCCTCCTTCACTTGGCTTCTGCAATCCCGTTGCTGGGTGTTCACATTCGTAATCACAATGTGTCCTTGCTGCGGTGTGATGGATAACACACCCGTTTCTCACCAGAGCTTGTTTGATGAAGCGTTACCCTTGCAAAGCCTCTGTAGCTCTGACGGGTCCCCAAGTCCTTTTTCAGCAGTGTGTGTTGAGTGACAAACGATGGCTGTAATTCTTCTGTCCATCGCTGCGGTGTGCTGGCTGCTGGAGCAGAAGATGCTGGCGAGTGCCTGGGTAACCCGGTGGGGTTTGAGGGATGCAGGGGGCGGCTGGCAGATAAAACTGACGAGCAGGATGTAATTACTCGCATCGGCACTTGACCAAGACACTAAAATTAACAAAGTGCTCTTACAAAAAGTGCTGTGAAATTTTTCTCGACTAATGATGATGAAGGATTGGTGCTGGTTTGAGAAGCAGCGGCAAGTCCAGGCGTATAGCGCTTTCTTGGGGATTTCTGCGGCGTTCCGGGGCTGAAGAGGAAGAAGTGCCTGTAGCAAGCTGCGGGCTCTGCCCTCCCTGGTGTTCCAGCAGACATTTACCTGACCCAGGCCAACTTGGTTCTTTTTTTATTTTTTTTTTAGGGCTCCTCCCCCTCACAATACACAAAGAGGTGTCGCATCCAGCTCTTGCAGCACTTTATGATCACATCATTGAATGTGCAGAGAGATCCCTGCCGCGAAGGGTGGGATAGAAACGTTTATGGTTGTGTTACAGAAATGAGAAACGTTTGTGCTTGTGCTGATGATGAGTCACTGGGTTTTATTTGTAAAACAATATTTTGTAAAAAAGTGGAATATTTTGTCCTTTTGAAAAGTTGTTTTTTCCTGTTTCCTGACACATGGCTATTATTTGGATTCTCTGTAAACTCTTGTTCTTAGTTTTGTTCCTTATTTCAGTGTTGTAAAGCTGTATGATGATTGCAGCGCTTCTGTGTTGGTGACATTGTGACTGTCCTTTAAACTGTACCTGGAGAGGCATCTCCTGTTTTGTGAAAAACTCTCCGTTCAGTAGGAAATGTTTTGGTTTTTTTCCTGCAGTTTTTTTTCCTTTACCATAACATACACAAGAAGTTAAGACTACACATTCACTTTCATCTGATAAATGTTGTTAAATAGTTCTTGGTGACAACAGAGCATGTTTCTGGTTTGCGTGTTGGTGGATTTTTGTTTGGTTTGTTGTTGAGGGACAGTTATTTTATAATTTCTCCCTTTTTTAACAGCTCTTACATGAGTGCATTTGTCTTAAAAGCTGACAGAGCAGTGTTTTAGGATTGTGCATGTAATTTTAGGGACAGGTTCAGTAACGATGCCCTCCTCAATGCACAGGTTGGGAGAATGGGTAATTCCTTAGATGCTCCTTGCCCTTCACGGTTAAATATCAAAAAGTATTGGAAATAAGGTACAGATACCTTTAGGAGGGATGCAGCATTAAGGCAGCTGCTGGAATTTTTAAATGCTATCCAAAAACACATCGTTCATTATTACAAGCAGGTTTTCCAGCTTTTTTTTTCCCCCTTCTTCTTTTTTTCTTTTTTCTTTTTTCTTTTTTAAACCACAGTGCGTGTTGCCTGTGCTTCCCGGCTGGGTGTGCCCTGCACGAAGCGCTAGATACTGCGTGTTCTCTCTGAAGGCTCTTTATCATTCGTGGCCAAATGTTGTCAAACAAAATTAGTGTTTCATCACAGCCCATTAACCCGCACTGGATAACCGAACTGTTTGATTTCTCTTGCTGATGAAACCCAGTTCAGAGAGAAGAAAGCCCTGGAGTTAAACGGGGGTGTCTTGAAGGAAGTCAGGGTGTTGTAGGCACGCTTTGAAGATGCACTCATGCCTGGCTGAAAAGCGGGGGGTTTGGATGGGTTGTGGGCACCCTGCGCGTGGAGGCTTCCTCGGGCAGACCTTCGCCTTTGATGGTTTTGCCGTACGGTGCCCGATGGAGCGATGCTGGGGGTGAACTTGTGTGAGGGCAGGCGCTGGGATGCCTGATGTGGTTGGGGGGGGTGAGAAGTAAGGATTGGCCAAGGTCCTCTTTCCTTCAGCAGCATTGCCAGCAAAATCTTGGTGATGTGAGTGTGTTGGTTTGGTTTGTGGTTTGGTTTTCTTTTTTTTTTTTCTTTTTTAACTGAAAACGTGGTCTGAAAGTGCTGGAGCTGGGGGAGCGGGAGGTGGGAAGCGGGAGGCGACTGCAGCAGTGGGCAGGGCAGTACGGTGAGCTCCTAACGCCAGTTATAAAGTCCACGATGATGATGGATTGGGTGAACTCCAGCCAGAGCCATGCCCTTTTTGGATTAAGGATGAACAGAAATACCAAACAGAATTTAGGAAGATGTCGGAACAAGAAATGCAAATTGTGTTTCTGGTCTGGGTGATTCGAATGATGCTCAGTACGTCCAGATCAGCAGCTAACCGTGGATGAGGAATACACATGCTATCAGAAGTTTCTGCGAGCTTCCTGTTGAATTTCCTTCTTTCTTTCAACTCTTGGTATTTTGCTGGCGGAAGAGGCAGGAGGTTTGCACAGTCGGGTGTGCGGGGTGGTCCCACACAGAATGGACCGTGCAGGGCACAGCGTGGCTCACGTCACAGACAGCGACTCAAACCAGAGAGAATTAGACTTGCTAAAAATGGAAATGCTCTACTATAGTATTGTACAGTATACTATACCTTACTATATATAATTATAATATGTAATGTAATAGTATATAATATGTTATAGATATTATGTATAATAT
>NW_010114580.1:0-4553 GCF_000699245.1 Pterocles gutturalis | reverse complement strand
GGCAGCGCGATATTCTTGGAAACCAGGAGGTGAGGTCATGCTGCCTGAATGCTGCAACTTGAGGCCAGCCGCGCAGGGCCAGTTGTGCTCGGAGAGGAGCCTGACTTCTGCAGCGGGCAGGCAAGCAAGGGCCGGGAACCTGGTTCTGTTCGGAGCTAGCAGGGGGAAAGGGTTTCTGCAGGAAAGAGGGATTTCTCCTTCCAGTTTCCCAGCAGAGAGCGCAAACCCCAGCGAAAGGATGGGTTTTAAAATAGCATCGGGTATTGCCCCTGCTGCAAAACCCTCGGACCACCCAGTACAGGACACGTGAGCCCACCATGAGAGCTCAGGAGATGCCAAACCCGGAGCCACGCTGCTCCCCGTGCAGCGGGGACCACAAAACGGCCACATCCGACCCTGCCACGCCTCCGGATGCGTCCCACGTACCTGTACCGCCCTGCACACCCCGCATCACCTATCGGGAATTCATCCATCCCATCAGATCCCAGAGCACATCCTGGAGGTCTCTGGGAAGACAGAAGTCACCTACTCACTCTTTCAGGGTTCCTAGGCAGGAACTTTCCAGGAGTTTCCATCACCTGTGCCTACCCATCGCCCAGCAAACACGCGAGGAGACCCAACTCCCAGGCTGTACATCTTCAAATTATTATTTATACACCACTTTAAACGCTCTACAATGGCCTGCTCGCTGCCGGAGGCAGAGCCAGCCCCTCCGCAGACACGCGCTGTCCTATCCATCGGGCTTTCCCAACGTGTGCGCTGGCAGATGGCAGAAACCCAGCCGAAGGCCAGCGGGAGCTCAGTGTGAGTGATAAATTAAGCGTTTTACCTGTATATTAAATCACACACACAGAGGTTATATTTTTGTCCTGCGGGTTGGCTGCCCACGAAGGATTCACCCTGGAGCAAGCAGCTCAGCTGCTAAGCCCGGTCCTGCTCCCGACGGGCTGCAAGACCCTCAGCAAATCACTGCACCTCAGTCCTCCGCCTCTGAAAACGTGGGAAACACCGACTTTCTTTTGCAAGAGCCATGGCTGATGGCATGAGATTGTTATTAAGAGGAAGAACCCCACCACTTCCTGAGCACGTGCCAAAGGAAAAACCAAGCCCCTGCTCCCAGGCTGTTATCGGTCCATCTCAGCCCCGGGTTTGACTGCTCAGAACATGTAATGTATTCAGCAGAGCTTATGGCAAATCCTAAATAGTTTAAACAAAGTCAGTAGACTCCTTTGGTCAATGAGATAATAAACCACTGCCTTGGAAAAGCCACAGTGATGTTACTACACTTTCCACAGCTTTTCAACCACGGCTTGTGCAGAATTCCACAGTGAAGACATGTCTGATTATATAAAATACATGCTAGAATTAAAAAAAAAAAAATTCCCCCACTTAGAGAGGAGCAGGAGCACAGCAGACACGCAGCGAGTTGTTTCCCAGGAGCGTGAGCCCAGGATCTTCATCTACTCCATCACTGGGGGGTTATTTTTCCAGCTGGATTTTCTGGGGGACAAAGCATTTGATCTCAAATGAAGATGCAGGAAGCCAGGGCAAACAGGGTGCTTTGCTCCTCCGAACATCTCTGCACGGAACCCCAACCACGACGGCAGAGAGAGGAGCGAGGCCACCAGCTCCACAGACACACTCATCCACGGAGCCACTCAGTTATCAGCTACGAGACGCCTGCCCTATTCCCACAACAAGAAATAATAAACCTCAAAAGTATCAGGCTCCTTCCTCCTCTCCATCAGAGGAACCATCGCTCACAGATTATCTGCTGAGGCTGAGAGCGAGACAGAGTGTTTCGCAAACACGCCCCCAGGCACCAAGGATGCTCCAGAAACAGGGCTGCAGGAGAGGGGGCGGGTTTGCAAGCAGCATCCATGGCCCTGCGATCAGCCCAGAGCTCTTGCCCAAAGATTAGTCTTAAAAGTGGAATTTGCAGCGGGTGAGACAGCCCTCGCTCCAGCCCCACGGTCGCAGCCTGCGTCACTAATGCCAACAGCCTGACCACAACGACGACGCCAAGGCAGGTCAGCGGTGACCTACATACAGCAGCCTTTCCAGAGCTCCCCAGCCTAATTTTGCCTAATAATGAATCACACCAAGGTAGAAGGAGGAAAGGGGTAAGAAACCATGCATTTTGGTTCCATTCATCACCTCTCTGCAGACTTTATGTTCCCACCCTGCAGTAAATCACCGCGGATCAGAGAGGGTCAAGTCATGGGTGACTGGGACCATCAGTGGCCTGTGTCCCACCAGGCAACTCAGGGGTGCCACACTTGAGGTGTTGCTTGGTATGAAAAAAATAAAATAAAATTGGGAGCATGAAACTGCAACATAAATAATGATCTATAAGAATGATAAAGGAGTATCTCCTGTTTTCACTGTGGTACTACACAGCAAACAAAACTACCACCCACTAAGTCGCACACATTTTCTTTAATGATGCGTCTCTGCCATGGACTATTGCACTGGAAGGAGGAGAAAATTGGCTGTAACATTTTCACTGCTGCTGGAACACTGTCCCCAAGCTCAAACTCTCCTGGAGCACTGAACAGTTCTCTCAAAGCGACCCTCAGCAAAACCCTAACCTCATGCATCACTCTGTTTGGCAGAAAGAGGTTTAACATAATAGATGCTCCTCACCCAAGGAAACACAACATAACCTGAAGACACTGTTAACATTATGGAGAGACACAATCGTTTCCCTCCAGCGGAGGACTGCATTATTGTAGATTTTGGAACAGTAAATGTAAAGAGCAATGTTCCAAATGGAAAGGTTTGCTGCACCACCGAAGCAGGCAGCGCAGAGAGATTTCAGCTGTGGCTTCTGGCGACGGGCCATGGGGATTCTTTTAAGCATCATCTGAAACATGACAACTCGATGCAATCACTTCTGTGGATCCCGCTTTAGGTCATCTTTCCACACTGATGCATCCCGTGAGTAATTCAGATCCAAATACCTCTCCGCAGGTCTTGAGCAGAGACGTTATCCCGGCTGCGGGCCAGAGGAGAGGATGAAGTCAATGTGCATCACGTCTAGGACCGTCACCCCCGCGTGTGTGGGCTCGGCACTCCAGTCCAGATCTAATGATCAACTAACCCCAGCCCGCAGCTCACACTCACCGGGTACACAGCGGCTCGTCCAAGAGCCCAAACTCCCAGCGTAGCAGTTTTTAAGGGGCTGGAAGGAATCACTTACAGTAGCAGCTGTGCCGCTCTTTGAAGAGCCAGAGACACGTCCAAGCGCTCAGCTGAACACTTCTCTCCCCGGCAAAGAGGCCGGGGCAGGGGACAGAGGGAAGATGACCAGCACTTTTCCAAAACAGAGGTTCAGCACTGAATATACCTCGCCCTCCAGGAGCCGCAGAGATGCTCCGCGCCACCCTCCAACATTACAGCAGAAAGTCCTGTGCTCCAAGAGGCTTTTCAACACAAAGAACCAACACAGCTCGTGACAGTAAATCCTGACCCTGGCCCCAGCCGTCCTACCCATGCTGGGGCAGAGAGGAACCGCTGGCACTCGGTCTCCTCTGCCATCCTTCCCCTTTTGGGGCTGCGAAAGGGAAGTGCCGACATCTGCGCTTTAAATACCCGAGTCAACTGCAGAAGCGAGGAGGAGCCCATCTGTCAAAACAGAGGAGGATTTCGCTAATTTCCCACCAAATGAGACGATAATACATGTGGGCTTGGAGTACGACACTGTGCTGCTCCTAAGAAATGTCCGTGTTTCTGAAGGAAAAGGCAAACTTTTATCACCCGACTGACCCCTCCCTCCTTAACCACACTGTCCCTCGCCGACCCCACCACCCCTGCGGCGTGACTTGTCCCTCCAGAGCCACTTGTTCATTCATTCATTCCAGTTAGGAATCCCAGATACCAACAGATGGGCAGCTCTAAAAAGAAAAGAGGTGGGGGGTTCCAGATTGAGGTGGGGGTTCTTTTAGCCTTCGCAGCGCCCAGGGTAACGCCGAGGGTTTGAACAGCTCATGTGTGGGCGCAAATTGCATCGATGCTGGAGAACACGGCGCTCCTGCCGAGCAGACTGCCTGTACCCGCGTCACCCAGCGCCGCGCTCGGCGTGTCGTGAATCCATTCAAACTTCCCCAAGTCTCCCCGGCAGGGAGACACGCTCCCCTCTTCGCTCAGAAACCTCCTATGAAAACAAGGAAACTGTCGCATCACCTCGTCTCTGTTTAAACACACCTTCGCAGCCACTATTTAAGCATCTTTTGAAGAGAAGCAAGTTCCAGATGAGGGGTAAACATAATAATGCTGAAATATTCCCCAGCCGAAGGGGGGGAAACCAGCCGCTCGGTATTACACCCCGTTCTGTACAGCCGGAGCCAGGAGGGACCTGCCACCCAACAGGGACACGGGGCAGCCACCTGCATTTACACCAAATGCTCCACACAGGGAACCCACTGCTTGGGGACCACAAACCCCACGGGGTGACTCCAGCCGGGCCGGGGGCTCCTCTCCCCCTCCAGACCCCCCAGGTGGGCTACGAGATGCCACTTTGCTCCGTTTCACACCAGAAACCCACGTCTCAG
>NW_010114579.1:0-348 GCF_000699245.1 Pterocles gutturalis | reverse complement strand
AAGATATACCCAAGAATATTTGTCAACATCAAGGATGTCCTGCTCTTCTCACTGTAAACATGGCATTGTGTTCCTGCCCAAACACTGCAGAAAGAGACAGGCTTTGTCCAGCTGTGCTCACATGGGATTCAGTGATTTAGGTCAGATACCAAACAAACACAATGTACAGATATGAGACAATGCTGATGAATCCTAGAGCTTTTACAGACTGCAGTTACAGTGAGATATCAGTCCATAAGCTAGAGATGAAGAAGAGAAATTTTATTATTTAGTTAGTATTTTTCTGTAATATATATAAGCCTATATATATATATACATGTATATAGAGAGAAAGATATAGATAGATAG
>NW_010114578.1:0-3900 GCF_000699245.1 Pterocles gutturalis | reverse complement strand
ACCTCTCATGACTGCTCATTTCACATCACATATTTTCCCTGGAGTTCATTGCTTACATCCTGGCTCGGTCACAGGGAAGGAAAGGAGTACTGCTCACTACTTTGGAGCAAGGCTGACTGAGAGAGAAAGGGACAAGTGACGCCTCTTACCGCCGCTGAGGCAGCTTCTCCCCACTGCTAGTTATCACTGCTGGGTAATGTTGCAAGCAGGTTACAAAAAATCAATTTGTCCTTTGAAGCTAAACTGCAAAATAAACACCCAGTGGAGTGCTATGTGATAAAGTATGATCTCATTCACTGGCTGGGGAGATATTAAAAGTGTGATTGAGCTCTTGAGACTGGATGGCATACGTATTTATCTCTCCAAAATTATGTGTTTGCTGTTAGGATAAAAATGTTTTTGATACATCTTGGCTAACACCTGACAAACACTATGTGTTAAAATACTTCTGTTGAATATTGTGCCTAAGAAAGTTACCAGTGTAATGTGTGCTCCTTGGTCAAACTCACAAATGTGAAGCAACCATTTATTGCTGGGAACCTGCTAATGAATGTGTTAGTACAAAAACAGCTTAATTTCCCTGCATTTGGCCCATAAAAGCAGTACTTACAGGAAACTACGTGTATTCAATAGATGTGCTTCTTTCTACATAAATAATGAAAAAGTCTCAACTCTGACATCTAAATTGCCACCACTGGGCACTGATGTTAATGCTGTTTTGAAAAGACCAGGGCAGAGAAAAAGAAGTCTCAGAGCTTTTTCTGGGGTTTCCAGCGCTTCAGGAAATCCTTCTGCTTTAGTTATATTAAGTCAGCATGCTTCATCATAAGCCTAGTGAACCAATGTGTTTTGAGAGTGAGAAAATATCTTAAGGCACAGGTACGTTATTCCATAGCGTAGTGCAAGCCCAGCTGTGCCAGGATGCCAGAGAGAACTCAGGCATATTCTCATCCTCTCCCTACCTGCCGTGCAGGCAAAGGTACTCTTTTGTGCAGTCGTTTCTCTCACGACGCTATCTGATGGTGACAGGCCTGCTGAGTATGAGCTGCTGAGACTCTTAGTGCAGAACTGTGTTGTGATAGTACGTCCTGTCTCCTCATGGTGTTTGTAGTTCATGCCCGATTCCATGCTAAAGTAGATACAAAACCTGTAGCTGTCATATCCACTAGATAGCCTGAGCAGTTTCCAAGAGCACACTGAGTATGAGCTGCTGAGACTCTTAGTGCAGAACTGTGTTGTGATAGTACGTCCTGTCTCCTCATGGTGTTTGTAGTTCATGCCCGATTCCATGCTAAAGTAGATACAAAACCTGTAGCTGTCATATATCCACTAGATAGCTTGAGCAGTTTCGAAGAGCACAACCTGGCTCAGAAAGGGATATTTTTCCATCATAGCAAAGGAGAATCTATCGCTAATTGGCCTGATCAAAGAGGCCAATATTTTTAGTATTTGTACTGTAGTTCCACAGGTGCCATCCCCATCAGGAATTTGTATCATCCACTCTTCCTTATTTTTCTCCTGTTGCTTGCAGTGACTTGGTGCAGGGCATCAGCATCAATTCAACAGAGTGCTGAGCTCACCCAGAACCTAGAATTACTGGGGGGACTTTCCTAGGAACGATCGCATGGGGTCTGCATGTCTGATTCTGACGTTGCTCAGCCAGCGTATGCATTGCTTTTAGAAATATGAATATCAGAAGAAAATAAATAATGTCGACACTTTTACCTTAAAAAGTCTATTTTTGATGATATGTTACATTCTGCCAAAGGCAGCCACACCCAGGGGAGGCTGCTCCAACAAATTTTCCTGAGGCCTGTTTAAGATACTGTGCCACTTATTATAGGAGCAAAAGAGGTCATCATTGGGTGACTGCAAATTATTTTATAACTGTTTTATTCTTTCTTCTCCACTTCTTTCTTTGGCTCCGAGTCTCACTTCACACTGAACCCCTTGCAGAACATTCCCACTCTTGCACTTGCCATTGAGGCTGGCCTCCAAAGTGCTAAACTCCATCTGAAGAGAGCGGCTGGGAGGATTCAGAAGGTGTGATATAGTTTTGTTCAGGTTTTTGGCTAATTATTTTATAACTGTTTTATTCTTTCTTCTCCACTTCTTTCTTTGGCTCCGAGTCTCACTTCACACTGAACCCCTTGCAGAACATTCCCACTCTTGCACTTGCCATTGAGGCTGGCCTCCAAAGTGCTAAACTCCATCTGAAGAGAGCGGCTGGGAGGATTCAGAAGGTGTGATATAGTTTTGTTCAGTTTTTTGGCTCCCTCTTTAATTTTTTTTTTTTTTTCCCCAGTATCCGCTAAGACAAATTTCACTATGTTGGACATCAATTGTCTAATTCCATATATGCAGTAAATGAAAAGAAATGCATACCTGAATTATGAAGAAAATTATTCCATCCATTCTGAAAGGCAGGAACAGCAGTTCTTTGCAAAATAAACTTTGCAAAAGAAACAGTTTTGCCTCTGTGTTGAAAAAAATAACATAAAGGTTTTTCTTTCATTTTAATGGCATAAGAAAGTATATTTTAACTTCTAATTCTGTTAGAAGCTCTGAGATATCTATGCATGATTTATAACGTTTATTGCAGTATGTGTTTTCAGTGAGATTACACGTTATAAAGCATCTTAAAAGCTAGGAAAAAAAGACCAATTATTGGAAAGAGGGAAAATGACTTCAGTGTTATGTACCACTTCAAGTCATGCTGTCAAATAAATCTGCCCTTTAGTGTGGAGCCTAAAGTGGGTTTCTCCAGCCTGGGTGGCAACAGTCGTAAATGAAAAGGAAAACAGCTACCAGAGTTACTTTCAGAGTAGACTTTTACGTGAGTCTCTGAGTCAAATGTCTCACGAACCCTTTTTGCCAGAGAAGATAGATGTGTAGGAATGTAGGTGGTGTTTGGTGTGTCCTGCCCTTGCAGTTGCTGTGATATCGCAGAAGCGCACGCCCACAGACTGGCTGAGGCTGGAAGGGAGCTCTGGAAGTCATCTGGTCCTCCCTCCCTGCTCAAGCAGGGCCATGTGGAGCCGGTTGCCCAGCACCATGTCCTTTTGAATATTTCTGTGGATGGAGACTCCCCAGCCTCTCTGCGCACCCTATGCCAGCACTCACTCACCCTCGCAGTGAAAAGGTTTCTCCTTGTGTTTAGACAGCACCTCCTGTGTTTCAGCCTGCACCCATTGCCTCTGGTCCTGTCGCTGGGCACCTCTGGAAAGAGCCTGGCTCTGTCTTCTTTACATCCTCCCTTCAGATATTTATACACAGCGGTGAGATCACCCAGTGTGTATTTCAGTATATCACTGAAAGCCTGTGACTAGCAAAAAATACCATCCTCAGAGTAACACTTGTTTTCTCCAAAATATTTGTTGAATTTGAATTGCTTTTGTGTAACATTGCACGTTCTCTGAATTGTAATCAAGGATCCTTTGATAAATAGGTCCTGTATTTCGTAACTCCTACTTCTGAAATCCTTAGAAATTTGGACCTTCTTGGCCTCCCCTTCCTATCTGTCCATTTATCTATGTATCCATCTATCTGTATCTTTTGGATCCCTCTTTCTACTCAGTAAGACGATAATGTGCTGGGGATGTGTTGCTGGAATGTGTTACAGTATAAACAAACCTTGGACTGTGACAGTGGGGGTTTTCATATGGCAGCTGCCACTGAGATTCAGATGTCCCAGTGCATAGCTCTCCTAATTTGCTTTCTTTATTAAAGTACAGCCAAACTTCTGTCTTCCCAGTGTTATTCCTTAGATAGCTCTGGGGGTACAGAGGGATGATGCTCACATTACGTTATTGCAACATTTTTCATAATGATGAATATTAAACAATCCTAAAGGGTCAGGAATTTTTTCCTAATTTTTAAGGTGTTGGAATATTCCCTGCA
>NW_010114577.1:0-19011 GCF_000699245.1 Pterocles gutturalis | reverse complement strand
CCCCGCATTCCCGGGTGGGTTGCTGCTGCACCTGCCGGCGACTGCAACAAGTAGTCAAAAGGAGAGCACTTTAAAACAGTACCCGTGATTTTTTAATTTTATTCTTTATTTTTTACTTTTTCTAAGCTCTATAGGCAAGTTTTAAGGTGAAGTTGTTGCTGTAAGAGTACAGCTGAGTTGTGCTTTGCTGCTGTTCCAAACCACACATGGAGCCCACCTTCCCGAAGCGGCAAACCAGCAGTGCCACTGGTCGAGAAACATGGGGCACAAAGACCGTGAGTTGTATCAAGGCCTTTTGAGGACCGTGATGCTGGGGACGTAGTAAAGGAGGTCTTGTGCCTTCAGCCCCATGGCCCTTCGGTGACTGAACAGCTCTAAATCCTGCCAAGTACTCCTTTGCCAGGTATTTGATAATCGGATAAAAATATAAGGGCAAATGATAGGAGAAATGTGGAAGTGTAGAAATAGCAGACAAAATAGTGGAGAAGGCATTGAAAGCTGTTGTCACCAGCTGTCTTTTCTGAAGCCTTGGCTTTTCGTTCTTTTGCAGTTATTGACGAGGACTGGAAGAAAATCTGAAAGAAAATGTTCCTCTTCAATGGGATTTTTGTTAAAAGCAGAAATCATACTTATTAATTGCAGGGAGTGGTGCTATCTGGACACAGATTATTTGGAAAATTGGGGAAATAGCAATGGTTATGTTAGTAGCAGTGAGTAAAACCAGAAACTTGATTGCAATGAAAGATTTGAACACAAGCTTCAGAAATTTATGCCAAATTCAGCCCAGTTATAAGTAGTTTTGACTTGAACCTAAATGAAATTAAAATACTGCACTTGTTAAACGTACCTATTTAACTTGTGTAAATTTTCGAGCTTTGTGCTTCACAAGACACTGTTCTGTGTCCATTTTTATGCCACACTCACACAGGTCAGTGCTGAAGTATCTCTGCTCTTTCCAGGAGTGAGTTGAGCACTATAACTAGTAGATGATACCCCCATTGTCTCTTCCCTCATCAGAGGAAGTGTGCGCTGCAAAGTGTGTTTCTCTTGCACCAAGGGGCTATGGGTTTTTGTGTTCTACTTGAAAATGCACAGGTAAAAGACTCTGTGCATGTGTTTGAGGACACACACACAAAGAGAAGAAGACCAGATCAAAGGCATGTGCCTTGTCTGTGAGAAGATGGGGAAGTTTTGATGCCCCTTTGTGCCCTGGGAATTTTGTTCCACAGTTGTAGAGTGTGAAAAACCAGACAAGAAAGTTGTTTCTGTAGCACAGACGTTATGCAGCCTTTCCTGTATCTTTGGACAAGGCCATACATTCTGCTGAAGCTAAGGACTGAGACCTTCACTGTGATATGAGCTTTTGTAGAAAGCCATTACCAAAACTGGAGGAGAAGTCTGAAAGGGTTGCAACAGGTGGGATTGATGAAGACGATTTGGCTCAGTATCCTCTGAGTATTTCTTGAGCTCACCAGGTTTTATGCCTTACGTACGTTGCATTTCTTTGTCAAAAAAAATTATTGGAAACATAGTGGTGATGGTGCATGTGCTTTGAGGAGTTCATTGATTTCAGTCTATCAGTCTCTCTCTTCTGTTCTCTTTCCTCTGACACAAGATAAACCCCTGTCATGTTTTAACAGAATTTCAGAAGACCGAAATGGTTTATGTGGATGTAGGGAACTACCTGCTGGAAGTTAGCATGCCTATAGCTGATACTGGTCTACAGTTAAACTAATAATTGAGGTCCACTGTTTATAATTGCATGTTATTCTATGAGCAGATTTTTCTGTAGTATGTGTGTTTTGGTTGAACTGGAGCTGCTGAGCATTGCTTTTATCTGTTGTGGAGCAAGTATTGCCTTAGTGTTCCTGGGTGCTGTGCGCCCAGCAGAGGTGTAAGGCCAGTATTACCTTACATGATACTTCTGCGCCCCGGGCACGCCAGGGACAGGACCAGCACGGAGACTGCAGAGGTGGGATGGGATGACTGGTTAGTAAGTTCAGACAGTGCTTCTGCGACTCAGCGTTGGAAGGGCTGGGTCTGATGGGTCCAAGCCACTGCTCTGCTCTGAAGAAGCAGCCATGCCTGGCTTCCTGCTAGTCTGGCTGATAACCACAGCTGTGCAAGTCCGTGCGTGCCCAGGTATTATGTTTGTCTCAGTACTGGTGAATTACTGGCTTTGCTGTTTCCACCTGAATAAGCGTACCACTGAATATCTGGATTTGCTGTTGTAATGACCTGGGTAATTGCACTACTGATCTATATATGTTACTGTACTGTTACCTAGAGATAAATTGTTTATTCCTAAAGCTGTTGGTCTGATATCTGTTGTCATATCCCAAACCTAAAACTAATTGGGGCTACCTTAAGTTCTTATATCTGTACACTAGAAGATGTTGTATCATTGCATTAATGAAATAAGTATCTGCCTGTTAGTGCCTTGCTTTACCCCTTTGATTTAAATTTTATTAGTTGATGATGAACCAACAAGATAAGATGGGCCAGAGGTGAACAATGAAAATTTTAGGAAGGAATCGTATAAATGTTCTTCTCTCATCACAAGCCTGTCAGTGGGTTTTTTAGTGACCTGCAAATGATGCTAAAATGAATGGTAATTTTCCATGTGGTTTATATTTCCAGGTGTATTCATTTAAATTAAGTAATAAATTTAAATTAAGTTGATGCTTGATGACAAGATAAACTCATCACTGCTAACCTTCTCTTCTTATATTTTCAGTAGGGGATAAGTGTTGATAGATGTGAGGATAGAAGTGCTTTGCAGAGAACTCTTAGCATCACTCCGCCAGGTTTTGATGATGTCAGAATTCACAAGTATCTCATTGCTGATGAGGTTGTGGATTTCATTTTTTTTTTTCTGCTGAGAGATTTTGCATTGATAAGTCTCAACTTCAGTTCATACCCCTTGGTGTTTCTTTCTGGCCAGGGTGCAGGTAATGATCCTATGCAATGTGTAGCATGTATGTGTTAAATACCTCAGATCCACAGATTTTGTTTCCTTGGATGCTTCCACCCAGTACCAAGTTGAAAATAGTTCTAAAACTCCATCATATGCAGGAAGTAAGCAGTTACAGGTAGATGAATGAGTTTACCTGTTATGTCCAAAATAAAGCTTCCACTATTTTTTTTAATCTGCCGTACAACAGTTATTTTCTGAAGTCTTTGATATATGTAACATTCAGAAAATACAAGGTCCAGGTGCAGTTTATTTATCATTTACAAAGAAGTGCAATTTTTGTTGTACATTGGTGAAACAGAGAAGGTTTACCTTGTGTAGTTGTGTTGCTGTGTAAATCATCCCAGCACTGGGTCTGATGACACTGTATGTGCCTAATGTATGCAAAAACTGTCCTGAAAGGTTGAATTAAAAAATTTCCCTGATGCAGGGATAGTAGATGCAGCAGGTGAAGATATTAAGCTCCGAAGATTTAATATTAACTAGATACAAAACTGATGAGTTTAAACTGTTAGTCTATAGATATCTGATGCATGAATAAAAATTAGGCACATTTATTCTTACCCTTAAAAGCTTGATTCAGCAGGGAATTACTGTAAGTACTTTAGTAATCCCATTTACTTTAGTGGGACTACACATGAGCTTTAAATTAAACATCTGCAAGATATCTGTGCTCAAATAAAGCAAAGCTCCGAAGAATGTTCTCAAGTGCTTTGCAGAACAGTGGCAGGATGCTTAACTGGTGAGCTCCATGAGCTGCACACATTGTATTGTCTGAGTTCACACACAGGACTGCTTTGTGGGAGGCAGAAATAGAGGAGTAAAGGCAGTACAAGGCCACAGGGTAGAAATTTCAAAGACAACTAGGTCTTTCCTAGTTCCATGTGAACAGCCACAACATTTATGCCAATTTTTATGGCTGGAATCTAAATTAACATTTGTAAAAGTAGCTCTGTATAACTTTAACACACATGTTGTCTGACTTCTAGGACAGGAACATGCCACTTTTTCTTATTATACTGTAAGTTCACATAGGTTACTGTGAATACTGGGATGGTAATTCTACAGGATTTTTTTGCAAAAAATTTACTACAATATTTGAGAAATGTTGTGTTATGAAACTATTCTCCTAGCTGCGTTGATGTCAGTTCTACCTTGCACTTGAAGCTGGGACCTAGCCAGTAAGATAGTATATTTAATTCCAGAGATATTATGCTTACTCAGTGAATACAGTTATTATTTTCTTTGCAAAAGTGCTGATAAAGCTTATAAAAACAAACATACAGATCCTTTTCTAACTTGAAAACAAGATGAGTATGTTCTGTACCTGAACTTCTATTTTCAGCATTGTTCTAAGCAACTGAAGTAGATTTTTTTAAATAAAAATGCAGGTTTTTTTTTTTTTTAAAGAAATACAGCATTTATGTTGATCTTTGTTTCTGAAATGATTTTAACAGCAACAGAACTTCCTTACAAGTAAGATGCAGTGTGTTGGAATGTTATCTAAAATAAAAGTTAATAAAGATATTAGGGTATCTTATAATGATGGTATGCAATAGTGTTATAAGTGCCTAGGAAATTATGGAAAAAATATGAAATGCTGTTTCTGGGTCTTGTCAACATGTGTTGTTTTTGTTGTGGGTTTGTTGTGTGGTTTGTTTTTTTTTGGTTTTTGTTTTTTTTTTTTTTTAATATGTCTACAGAACAAAAATGAGTGCATCACTGTACCTTAATCCACTTTAAATACACTTTAACTCCAAATATGTTCAGTTTTATAATGCTTGAAGAAAAGTGTAACATAATAATGATTACCCTAAATTACCACCCAAATTATAATAGGTGTAAAAGATCTACAAAATCAGATTTGTCCCTGTGAAGTTTTCCCTAAATGGTGATCTTAATCCTGTAACTGCTGCAGTTCAAGTCTTGCTTCCTCAGGGAAGATGGAAACAGTTCATTGCTTTCCTCATTGCATTTCCTCTGCATTTTTCATTGCAGAAAATTCATAAGTGTTTGTCATGTCTTGCTTTAGCCCTTTTCTTTAGCCTTAGCAGGCTACATTTTAATTATTTCCTCCTAGACCTTGTGACTGTCACTTGCTTTTTTCTGGACTTTCTCCAATTATGTTAGGTATTTGTTAAAGTCCTATTTTGAAAACAAAACAATTATTTGGCTAATATTGTGCCATATTAAAGTAGTGTAATTCCATGTGACTCCTAAATGACACTATTCTTTTGCACCGGTGCCAGGAATCAGCAGTGTGATGATTCCTCCCCCCCCCCACAACAAGATGATGTGTAACAACTCATCTTCAGTGTGTGGTTTACTGTTGTCCTAATCCTTTCCCACAGAATATTGCTTAGCTAGTTGCTTCCCACTTTGTGTTAGTGACGTTGAATTTCACTCAGCAGGTATTCACTTGCACACGTTTTTTCCCCCTAAGATTTCTTCCCTGTGTTAAATTCATTTTGAATTTTGAATTTTAAACCCATATTGAAGTTCCTCCCTGGTTTCTAAGAGTTTGCATATATGCACATGCAATAACTGAACCCTTCCAAGATCAAAGTTATTAATGAACATATTGAATGTTAAGGGATTTGGTACAGATTTAGCATTTGAAACATCCTTCTGTCTTGGGACTTAATAACCATTACTTAGTAACTGCAATGTGTACTCTCTTACCACAGCTTTGCCTAAGATCACCTTTAAGGATTGTCAGCAGCTTTGGTGAAGTCAAAATACATAGTATCTCCTTTAGTGAAGGCTGAAACAAAAGAGCATTTAATGTTTTGCTTTATCTCAGTGGTGCATCTGAAAGCTTTGCCTCCCCCCTGAGCAGTGGCTCAGCCCTTCCCTTCGCCCTCCTCCTCCAGGGCTGTCTCCTTTCCTTTTCTGTTCCTTCCCAACCAGGTCTCATTCTGTGATTTGGCCTTTCTGATTTTGCCCCTACATACTTGCGCTCTTCCCTAAGATTCTTCCTTTAGTAATTTGACCTATTTTCTACTTGCGTGTACTTCCTTCTAATGTTTCAGGATCATTGAAGAGCTCTCGATTTAGTCAAGTTTGTCTTGTGATACTCATCTTATTTTTCCCTTAATGTTGGGATAGTTTGTGTTTATGCCCTTCATGTTATTTCTTTAAGAATTAGATTGCTCTTTTTTTGGAATTTATAATAAAAGAAAACCTACTAGAGTGCAAATCTAAGTTTGTGTTTTTCAAAAGACAGTCTTGGTTGGCAGTGGCTTGAGATATTCTCATGCCCCCAGCCCTCTGTGCTGCCAGCACAACTGTTTCTTCAGTGAGCTGTGATTTGGATCAGAGAACCAATCCAGCTTAAAAATAATCCAGCAAAAAGATTTATTTTGATTTTGCTCTTAAAGCTGAATCGTTTGCTCTGTTTGTGGAGCATCTATACAAACAATTGCCCTAATGCAAATGAAAGCATCCAGAAAAGCTGTCAGCTTTACAGTTCACCTCTTTTGTTTTTAATTCCGTTCTCTTTTTCCTAGGTATTACAAAGAATATTTTCCCATAATCTTTCACCTCAGTTGCCCGTAGTCTTGCATTCTGAGTCAGTTTACCTCCTTTGGTTAAAAGGAAAAGATATTCCAGTTTTGACATAGTCACTCATCTGCCGGGTAAAAAAAGCTTTCCCTGTAACATGGTACTGTAATTGCCCTGTAGCACCTTCCCAGTGGGTCTCTCGGTTGTGGAAGTGCCCCATCTTCACCCTATTCTGTGCTTTGAAGAACTAACAGCAGCACCCAAAGCTCTTGAGTCCTGTGCCATTGTGTCCTACAGATTTTTCAGGTGGCTGAGGAGGTCCATGCCCTGATTGAAGCTTTTCCTGTTGTTTGGAGCACTTATATTAGCTCTTACAACAGGTGAGAACTGGGATTGTTTCTTGTTTTCTTAGTGATGTGCAAAGCATCTCCCTCCTATCTTGCTGTATATTTTGTGGCTTTGCTTTGTTTTAAATTTCAGGAATGTCATGCTTTCAAGATCTTAATTCCTCTGGTAATTTTCATGTAAAATAGCAAATGAGTTAAATAATTTATGTACATGTTGCTTTAATATCGTAGGGAAAAAAAAGTTCATCAGCCGTACTCACTGCTCACCAGGCTGCCATTTTTCTGAATATTACTGAGAGCCACTTGCGTCTTCTCAGAGATGAGCCTTTTGCTGTGCTTTAGGCCACTTATTTATTGAAAATTCTGCTTCATTAGTTAGCAATTTAATCGCCAGTGATTAGAGACCTTCACAGAAATTTTGGTAAAGCGAATTTCCTCATCAGACAGTCCCAGCTCTGCTGTTTCCGTCTCCTGCAGCAGGACTCTGGTGGAGGAGACCAGAGCTCTGTGGTCACACTGGGCCACCTCTGCAACACTGACTGCACCTTGAGAAAGCACCCATCCCAACTTGCATAGGGGTGTCAGCTCTCCAGCTGCTCCCTGGACCTTGCAGTTCCTTACGATCTACTTTGATTTTGTCTGGTAGACTTTATCAGACAGAGGAATGAGGTCTGTCTGCATTAATATTTAATTCTGTCTTAACATGGGGTCTGTCTTGTGAGTTTCTTTGTTTTTTCTTCTTATAAAAATTGAAATGCCTTTTTTTTTTTTTTCTTCAGAAGTGGTAAGTTAATGTTAAAATAGCAATTAGATGTGATATTTCTAATTTTAAAAGATGTGTTGATGGCCACGGCTATTAACATGCACCCTGGTTATGCCGTGCTGGAGCAGAACAGAACAGCTATTGCATTTCACCAATGAACTGGTGCTGGTGCTTCTTATACCTGGTATAGTTGATTAACTTTATGTATAATTCTGTTCTTTTCTTCTGAGTGAATCTATTTGTGAAATGGATTGAAAACCATTGTCATTCTAAATATGAGCTGTAGGTACAACCTTGGTTGCTTTTGGTTTTTTTGGATTTTTTTTTTTTTCATATCATGATGGAGAAAACAAGGCTAATGCTACCAGAGATGCAAAAGCTGAGCTTTTTGGTCTTTGATGATTAATATAGTAGGGATATTTTTATGCACAGTGTAGTCTCTTTTGAGGTTTGTCTCTATTCACAAAGTCGTCAATAAAGGAATTGAGCTTTAGAGGACACTACCATGGGGCTAAGCAGGCTGCACTGCAAAGACCTTAATAGAAAGCCACTCCCTCAATCTGCTTAAACTTTGGTGAGGATAATACGGCTTACTCTAACTGATTTTTGATAAAACAGTAGAAGACAAACAGATCCTTGTTATGCCTAATGCACCCTATTGATAAGTTTCTTGTGCTTATCCAGGAAGATTTGTCCTGAGGGGAAAAATTGTTTTCACCACAGCTAACACAAAAGTTAAACACCTAAACGTATTTTGATTTAATTTTACTCGAAAAAATATATCAAAGGCTAGTGCATCATAATCAGCCTAACCAATTAATTAAAACTCCCAGCTGGTATGAGATTTCATTTATTCCTGGTTTGCTTTTATTCTGTTGTTTTTTTTAAATGCTGGTAACATAACGTCATGATGTTTTTGAATGATGAAGAAACCTGTTCACCATGTGGATTACACTAATAGCCCCTTCTGCATCTTAAAAACTGGCTTTCTTATCAAATTACACTTATTCTAATATTGAATTGCTGCAAAATATTTTTCTATTTGTCCACTGAAATTTCAGCTTTAAGATTAGATTCTGCTCTTTGGAAGACATAACTACCAAAGCAGAGTTTTGGATGGCGCTCTCTGTGTTCTGCAGGTGCAGTACAGTTTTTACGCTCTTCTTTTGGTGAAGTCCCATGAATTCATGTACGCAGCTGTGCATGTGAATATGTTATGTATATCTGTGCCTCTGGCAAGTATGAGATGGACATTGGACAAATTAGTATTTGCATTTTTTTTTTTTTATGAAGGCAAACTGTATGATTGGGACGGTTTTGAGCCTTAGTTTTGTTTAAAAGTTTGTTTGTTTTTTTTTGTTTTTTTTTTTTTTTTTGTAGTAGAAAACACCTCATGTGAAGTGTGGAATCTAAAACAGGTTTCCTAATGTTCTTTATCAAAGCATCATCCTTTAGTAACTGCAGTTGTCATAGTAAACAAAATCCTTTTATGTAAAAGTTTATGATCTTGTTTCCTGTATGAAAAAGTAGCCATTATTTGAGTTTCTGTAACCCAACTATACTGTGTGTTCAGCATGTAACACAAATTGAATTCAAGTTTCATACAGAATATAAAAATCATAGAATAGTTTGGGTTGGAAGGGATCTTTAAAGGTCATCTAGTCCAGCCCCGCTTCTCTGATAATGTCTGCTCTAACCACAGAATATATATATTTCTAATAATACAGTGTGTTTGAAAAACAATTATATGATATTCTGTCTGAATGCATAACAAATGTAATTGACTTATAGAATTATCAACTGTATTCAGTTAGGCATGTATTTATCATTAAATCTTTCACTGGTAGGTATGCCTAAAACCAGCTGTGCTATAAAGTCCATGGGAGAGATCACCTTAGTTCATGTTTTAGTTTATTAATTTTAAGATTTGGCAATGTCACAGAATCACAGAACGGTTTGGGTTGGAAGGGACCTTAAAGATCATCGAGTTCCACCCCCCCTGCCATGCGCAGGGACACCCTCTACTAGCCCAGGTTGCTCAAAGCCTCATCCCATCAATGAGTAAACACACAGTAGGTACAATCGCCTTAGTCAACAAGAAGCCTCAAAATGAATCTGGCTTTGTGTCTGAACCTTCAAAATCTGCCATAAAATCAGAGAGATTGGTGGGGAAAAAAAACCCATGCACAACCCCTGCTCAATAGCTGGAAGAAGGCAGACACAAGCAACTTCCAGCATGCTCCTGTATGGCTCCACAGCATGTAAGACTGTCTTGTATTTTCAGGAAGTCCAAATACAATTGTGACCAGATATTGTGGATGGGTGTTGAAAATGGGATGTCTTTCCTGGGTTCTGTTTTCTGGTCATTAACCTGCATGATATTTGGGTATGTAAGGTACAAAGTTTATTGCAGTTGATTTGAGAATTAAAATTAATTTTGAAATTCACTTGATTTATATGACAACACTGCAAAATTTTTGTTAATTCACCCACACCTAACCATGTGGTATTTTTGCTTCTATGAGGTTCTGCCATGAAAACAAAAAAATATAATAGAGCTGGAGGACTGTGGTTCTTGATACAGCATGCTAACGGTAGAAGTAGGGAGTTGCAGTTTTGTTTTTATGTATAAAGGGACATGGTTTTGGTTTTGTGTAAGTTTGAGACTGCAGTTTTTGTCTAACTAATGAAACTTTTAATGAGATTTGATTTTTGACAGCTGGTTGCTCAGCATATTTGTAACATTGAGCCCAATTAAAATTTTAAAAAAATATCAGTCGTTCTGGAAAATTCATTATATCAGGATTTCCCTAGACAAAACTTCAGTATCCAGAAAGTGAATGCATTTGGCACTATGCAAATTTGTGATTCTCTAGTGCATGATTGCTTCAAGAAATACAGCATTTTTCTCCCCTGTTTTCACAGTTTTTGGGAGACACGGCTGCTGTCCCTGTTTGGAGATGTTGTACAGAGCTGGAGCTACTGTGTTGCCACCAACCTGAGTAAAGATTTCATTTATGGGGACAAATAGGCTTGTGCCTCCATACTAATTTGAATTATTTTATGTAGTAATGCTTTTTTTTATCTTCTTATGGTTTGATTTTTAAAAAAGTAACCTAAGTGTCTAATCTACCTAGATTACAAAATGTTTAACACAGTTATTGAAATAAGCATATGTGTGTGTGTGTATGATGAGGTTGTTAAAATGTAAATCTTCAATATGCAAGTACGCTTGCTACCACTAAATTTTATTTCATCCTGTCATGCTTGGAGTGAGTGTTGAAAGACGAACGGGCAAGCGTTGCTCAGCCAGAGGGGAGAAGCACGTCATTCAGCCCCCAGAATAGCATCGGCAGTAAATATGGTCATGCTGTTCTTCCCTGAGATAGACCCAGATCACATTCGTAGCAACCACCACGTCTGCTGGTTACCAGACATTCAGGGCCTTTGATGAAACATTTACAAATGCAGATGCAGTTCGGAGGGATCTTTTGCCGGCAGTGAAGAAGCCGACATCAAGAAAACGGGAGGAAACAGGATCACAAGCCAGGGAGTTCAAACAAAACACAATTTAGGGGGAATACAAATTTAATCACAGTATTAAAACACTGCTCCAAGATATCAACCATGTTCTTGTTAGACTCCCTTTTCATGTTAACTTATGTTTTCCAGTGACTTAGAACCACTAAAGCGTGAAGCTTTTGTAGAGGAGGAAAGGTGGACTGAAAAATAGCTCTGTCCAACTGTCTTTGGTCATACTCAATGTCCAAAATGAAATTAAAGTGTATTATAAGGTGAAGTTAGAGGCTGAGATTAAAAAGTTTTCCAGTTCCACTTATTTCTCACTTTGTGTAATGTATTGAAACAAAGTAAGATAGCCCTGAAGGTCTGTGGCAGTGGCCTATCTACCGTGTTAGAGGGAAAGTTTTAATTATTCAGGGTCAAGAAAAAAAACCCTGTTAATTTCTTCATCTTGGAAAGGCAGATTATCCCCTTGGGGCCAAAAGGATGTTCTCACTCCCTTGTCCCTAAGCTCTGTTCATATTGACTCTTCTATTAGTATAGCTTCTGTATTTTTTTAATGTTTATATATTTTGCTCTGAGGACTGTAGCACACAAGTCAAATTCTGCCTTTGTGTTCTAGCCACTGGACTTGATAGGATGCTACGGGAATTAAGCCAAGGCATTGCGTCTTCCTCCACCCCCCTGCCAGTTTATGCGTCTCTGTAAAATTTGAAAAGCTCGCTTCAGCTTCTGCAGCTTCTCTCCTCTGGCTTTGCCTCCTCACCGGGTACATTAGCTAGGGTGTTAGTGGAAAGGGTTTGTTATTTCAGACACATACCATCGCCTGCTGCCCTCGCTTCTCCCCTGCACTTGCACAGGGCATGGAGAAAGCTTCATACTTTCATTTGTATCAGTTACACACACAGGATTTAGATTCATCCCTTTCTCTGTATGGCCTTTTATTTTATTTTTTTTTTTTTGGTCAGATAACTCAGTAAATGTGAAATAGCAAGGATTACTGCCTTCAGCTGGCACTAATATACTACATCTGTTTTTCTTAAGAAAATCTCAGTGAGCTAAATGTGACGAGGGAAGTGTGTTTTCAGAGCAGTAGCTCTGGTATTTGTTCTCCTATTTGTGAGTGACGTTATGCAGTTGAGAAAAAATCATGCCAGCGTGTTTCAGTTAGTGCCAAAAGAACATAGACAGCGATTCAGTGCCCAGATCTATTGCTGTCCAAAACTGTATCTAGTCCTATTTATACTTTCACAAATGAGGGTCTTGCTTGCAAGAGGAGTTGGGTGAATGTTGTGTTTGTGTGCAATTTGATAATGAATTTGTCCAGCTGTTTCACATTCTGCTGTTCTTTCATTTCAAGCATTGAAAATTTAAGGTTTTAAGTGGCATAGTTAGTTTGTAATAATCAAGTCAAAGAATCCCAGTTTCTTAAATTATCATTACTTGTGTTAGACTTAACTTCACTGGAAACACCCGGGTGCCGCTAAATACCTTTGTCTACAAAGCAAGAGAGTGGGCCGTTTCTTGCTATTCAGCACACCTAAACCATGAAAACTGATTACTAAACTCTTGAACACTTAAACTATGTTTAAGAAAGAAGACTATCTACAGATTAAAAGAATAATTTAAATTAAAGTGGAATCTCTTTGGTTCAGGACTCAAATTAGGGGTTTACTAATTGGTATCAACTAACAGTCCAGTTCGCTTGGGCTTTTTCATCAACACATGCCAAAGGGCTGAAAACCTCAAAGGACAATTATCAATCAAATATGGAGTAGCAGTTTTGTTAGTTTGAAGAAAAACAAGAGAAGAAGTTTAAATCCGTCTGAAGACCTGACAAAATAGTTTCCTGATGTCTGGGTGGAGAGGATGGAAGTTGTGTAATGGGAACTCGGAGTCTCCCTTTGTCAAGCGCAGAAATGAGAGCTGGTACTGGAAGTCATGCACACGGAGGGCCCTCCGCTGGGAAATACCAGGAATAAAAATTCCAGTTGGTTAATACAGATGTAGTGAGAAGTGGAACTTAATGAAAATTTCTCCAGCTTTCAAAATTTAGTATGTACAGTAAATTGATATATCATAATTGACCACTACAGCTTCCTTTTTGTTTCTGCCATACTGTAATTTGAAAAGACACTGCAATACTGGTGAATAATTTATGTGATTTAGATTGGGGAAAAAAATGTTAGTAAGAGAAAATATTCTATTCACAGTTATGGCCCCTGCCCCTCCATGAGCAATCATGAGCCAGGTTACCCAGCTGACCCTCATGATTATTTCCCTGTGGTGGTGTGGAGCCCATGGACGTGTAGGTTGGCTCTTGCTTGGAGCAGAACGGCCTTCATCCATGGTGCTGTGCTGATACAGGGTGCTCTGGAACAGAGGGTGACCTAAGCCTTTGAAAGCACTGTTTTGTACTTCCATCTAACATGGATCTCTGACCATCTCATGAAGTGAGATTTCAAGGAGACTAATTGAAATATTTTGCCTGTTGCTGTTTGTTTTTCAGTCCAGCTTGGACAAAGGTAATGAGCAAACAGCAAGAACTAAGGCTGAAGAAATAAGAATTTCCTTATTTAAATGAGGCTGCCCAGAGAGGTTGTGGAGTCTCTTTCTCTGGAGACATTCAAAGCCCGCCTGGATGCGTTCCTGTGTGATCTGATCTAGGTGTTCCTGCTCCAGCAGGGGGATTGGACTAGATGATCTTTCGAGGTCCCTTCCAATCTCTAACATTCTGTGATTCTGTGAAATGAGAACTATGTTTCTGTATTGTCCTAATGATTAATGTTATTAAAAGTAATGCCTCTTCCTCAGTGGCAGCTTTTTTTTTTACTTGCCAATTAAAATGTTTGGAAGTACACAATAACCCTTTAAAGTATTTTAAAACTATTTTTTGTGAGCAGTTGGCTGAGAAAGATCATATGTTTAAACTCCTTTAGAAATTAACTTACAAAAGTTTTCCCAACATTGTCAATAGAAAGTGTAACTAAGATTTTTAGAAGTTTTTGAAAATGGTTAAACTTTGGGCTTGTTTCAGAGATGCAAAGACTGTTTTCCAGTCAAAGCAGATACTGCATTAGACTTCAAAGGACATTTTACAAAATTGTATTTGACCTCTTAGATTTCCTTAAAGCTTTCTGTGCTCGGTTGTCATTCCAGTTACTGGGTCTTTATATTTTGCACTGTGGTTGTAATAGAATTTAAACAGGCCTAAGACCTGATATAAATAGTATCCATACCTTTCTGAACTGGGATTACAGCAATCATAACATAGTCATAAGCAACTGTGGTCTTATAGAATCATAGAATGGTTTGGGTTGGAAAGGACCTTAAAGATCATAAAGTTCAAACCCCCCTGCCATGGGCAGGGACACCCTCCACTAGCCCAGGTTGCTCAAAGCCTCATCCAGCCTGGCCTTGAACACCTCCAGGGATGGGGCATCCACAGCTTCCCTGGGCAACCTGCTCCAGTGCCTCACCACCCTCACAGTGAAAAATTCCTTCCTAATATCTAATATAAATCTGCCCTCTTTCGGCTTATACCTGTTACCCCTTGTCCTCTCACTACACCCCCTGATAAAGAGTGCCTCCCCATCTCTTCTGTAGCCCCCTTCAGGTACTTGTAGGCTGCTGTTAAGTCTCGACCATATGCGACCCATTGAAGTCAGTACAAATCACCCCACTAGCTTTGGTGGACTTTGCTTCAGCATCTAAATAATGTATTTCACTAGCTCAAAGTTGCATGCTCTGTTTTTGGCCACAGGGAATAGCTGGAAGATACTGGTTTTTACAGTCTTTGTTTCTGCTGCAGTAATACGTGAATTTTAATGGGCAGCCAAAACCCAGTGTGCTAGACAGTGCTGTGCAAACACGTAACATGATGGCAATCTTTGCTCAAAAAAATGTCATCACTGTTAGATTAAAAACAGTATAATAATCAACACCTGCATGTTACGCACAGAGGTACAGAGCACAGGTGAACTTTTTAATAGAATTTTTACTCTGGTGAGTCACACATCTAAGATAAAGTGAGGGAAGATGAGCATGTGAAGTGATGGTACAGCACTGTTCCTAATAGCTCAATAATGATCAAGTTCCTTAGCCAGCATTTTACACATATGCATAGAGACAACAAACATGGCACATACAATAAAAACATGTTTTAGGTCTTTTCGATTTGTCTGATATGTTAGATTTTATAATTTCAAGATGCTGTTTGTATAGAAGCTTGAGGAGTAATAGGCTGGCTAAAGCTGTAATGATAATACCTAGACTTTTAAGGTTTATAGCTAAGAAATTTCTCTTTTTGCACCTTATGTAAATATATTAAATGTGTTTCTGAGCTCGATTAAAAAGACTGATATTTCAGGAAAATTTATTCCAATCATCAAAACTGTTGAAGTTTTTACAGCATTACAACAATGAATATTTTCTGTTATATCTCAAGAACTAGAAATGTATGCTTTCACTACTATTTTGAAACATGCTTACTATAAAACTACTAAGAATAATTTAATATAGCAAAATTTATTCTTAAGCAGTATTTCTGAAGTATAGACACATAACTTCTGCATGAAACAGGTTGGACTGTAGTATTTAGGGAAAACTTTGGCAGAATTTTGTGTTGAAATCCCCAAAGAAAACCTAGTATGACAAGTAACTCTGAAACTGACTAAATAAGTTCTATTAATAGGTGGATTTTGTTGGATGTAAAATGGTAACTCAATAATTATATTTCTTGAGAATATGCATCAGCTATCTAGAATTACTTAGGTTGGCATCCCTCCATGGTTTTATACACAGTTAAATTAGAGTATGATAGTCTCAACTGTGACTGTCAAGATGTAACTTTGCTCTCACTGTTTCTGAAGGGTTGCATATCTAATTCATCCGTCATATTAAAGACAGTTCTTGTGTCAATATTAAATCTCACCTGTGTATTTGAATTTAATGCTGTGGGTTTTTTGACTCATGTCATCACCAGTAGTGCAGCGTCTGCAACTGGAATTTAGCCAATAACTATTGATGACAGAAGGTCCAGAATAGAAGCCGTCTTACTTTCCCAACCAGTATTAACTCCTGCACCACTATCAATTAGGCCAGTTCTGCGCTTGGAACTGAACCAATGTGTCTGTTAATGATGCGTATGCAGAATCCAGATAATTTTCAGCTAGGATGGCTCTGTCTGCATAGAAAAAAGCAAAAGATTTTTTCCCCCTCCTGTAATCTCATTGAACTTGGTTTTCAAGATGCACAAGAAATTGATCTGATAAAAAAGAAATAGTCATTTTTTACTGGCATCAATACCTTTTATGACACATCTGGCCTAGATGTTTCCTGACATGGAGTGAGTAGTGAAGTCAGAAAGAATATGACCAGAATACTGATTTCCAGATCTTTGACTGATTTATACATCAGCTTATTAAGTTGATTTTGGTACTGCTATCTATCAGTAATACATGTAAATGCTATTTTCTTTCCATGATGTAAAAATATGTGCATATAAAAAACTTGTAGAGGGGTGCGTATTTATGTTTTTGGTGAAGATGTACAGGATGCTGAAAAAGACCCAAGTGAGGCCATGTAGAGAAACAGGGCAAGAATATCAGTATGGTAAGAAAAGTGATCTATCCCACAGTGCCAGTAGTCTGCTTGCAACAGCAACATGCCAAGATGCTGGTCAGATTTGCAGTTGTGCGGCTTTGTGCCTTGCACTGCTTTTGTATTCATGACATTTACACATTAAAAAGTACCTTTTTGGAGACTTTGATTTCAGTTCTGTAAAACTTAGTGTAAATGCATGTGGAACAAGGGTTTTCCAGGATGCTGTGAGCTTTTTCATAACCTGGCCCTTTTGCTTTCTTCTCTTGGAAGGTAGAGGAGCTCGGGAACAAACATAGGTGGATGGGTAGGTGCTCGTCGTGAAGAAAAAGGCATCAGTCCCTTTTCCTCTTCAGTATCTCCGGAGGGAGAAGGTACTTTGCATCGTATTTTCGGAAAAGGGAGGCCTCGTGTGGTGAGTGGTGAGAAGAGCTGCCTGCGGGGAGCCCAGCTGCGAGTGCTCCCTCCTTCAGTTGTTGGGCAAGCCAGGACAGTAAACATGGTGGTATTTCATAGCAATACTGATGGTTAGATTAAAGGAAGAAGAAACACCCGAGTATAATTGTAGCTGCTCTGTTATTGAAAAGGTCTGAAGTAGGAAATACTGTTCTCACTTGTCCTTTTTCCCTTATTGTGTTAGAAGATAGATACTTTTCTTTGCCTTTCTAGGCACCTAAAACAGGTAACTAAACATAAAGGAAACTCAGAAGTCCATGTTTGATATTAAATAGTTGAAGAAGAGATTTGAAATAGAGCAGTGGTCTGTCTAGTAAATGACAAAATTACAGCATTTTGATTCCAAGGCAAAATTTAAGAAAAAATACCCAAAAAAACCAGAAAGAGTGCCTAATACATATACATTTAAAAAAATAACGTCTGGGGTATCCAATGTTCAGTTCTTTGCTTGGAGATATCGTAATATCAAGCTAATGTACAGCAACCCAGGTAGAGACCTGTGAGATTATTCGTGTATCAGCGAGTCATAGGTTAAAGCCCTAGTGTATGAGAGGGTATTCCATCACTCTCACCTTAGACATATATCTTGGAGAAAAATAAGTCCTGTCATAATGTATTTATTTCATTCCGTTGGCTGCATTCTTGTTTTCAATTCTAAGTGCATTCTCCAACTTTTCAAATAATTACCATTAAATTCCCCAAAATGTAGAATTTACTATTAGTAACACACAGATTACTATCAGCTGGGATTTGTGAGAAGCCTCTCATCGTGCCTGCCCTTCTGAAGAGATTATTTCTGTTTGTGACTCTAGCTGGCAGTAGTCTCTGGGGAAGGCACGGGACTGCCCCTGTGCCTGCTTACATGAACAGTGCAGGGCTGGAAGCTGGCTCTTTGTTTCTTCCCTTTTGATTTATAACATTTATCCATTACCTTGTCTCTTTCAGTGACTTAAATCTATTCCCTTGCTTAAGATTAGTCAAAATTTCCCTTAAATCAAATGTCCTTATTATTGGGATGTAGCTCTAGACATACTAGGTTCAGACTATCAGGATGCTAATGGTGGGGGATTCATCTGGTATAACAGAAATCGCATGTGGGAGTGGGTTATCAGGTTCAGCTAAAGTAGTCGCCTTAATGGCAGATCAAGCAGTCAGGATGAAGAGAACAATATTATGGACTCTGTAATCTCACCGTGGTTTTTACTTTGCTTACCTGCCTGATGCAGCAGGTAGTGTCTCATGAATATGGCATGTACTATCAGCAATTGCATCTTCTAAACTTGTCTGCAGTCTGAGACATAAAGGAAGCATTTTCTCATGATGGAAGCTAGTGTTTGTTCACAGATGCTTTTCAGGACCCTACTTCACATAGGAAAAAAGCTCTGCAGAATTGTTCTTTTTTTTTTTTTCTATTTTTGTCTAGAAAAAATAATAATTGAGAAGCCTTGTCTTTTGAGATCAAAAGAACACATCTGGAGGCAAAATCTATATGCTATAACTTCAGTGCATTTTGTAGCAGAGTGCTTATACCCATAGGGTCCAATTCAGGATGTCTTCTGGTAATATTTATCATTTTTTCCCAAGAGTGTGATGCCAATGTCCCTGAAATTCATAATGGAAGTAATTTTAAGGAGAAAAAAAAAATAGAAAAAAATAGGGGAAATCCTGCCATGTGACCTTTTCACCTGCGCATCCATCTTTCTGCGCTTCCCTAGGGGATGCTGTAGACGCTTTTGCGGGCGGTTTCCCGTTAGGAAGGGCCCTCCTCCGAGCAGCGCTGGGCAGGAGGAAGTGCCCCCGCACCCTCCGGCCATCCCTTTCTTTTTATTTCCAACAGCAGGCCG
>NW_010114576.1:0-5236 GCF_000699245.1 Pterocles gutturalis | reverse complement strand
CGCTGCAAAGCCGAGACCCCTGTGCAGAGCCCTCCCCTGACATTAGCCCTCCCGACGCTAAGACTCAAACTGAAAGACCTCTTGACTACACCCTACTATAGGGTGTATTTTTACAGCAAAAAAAATCCCCTTCTCAGCTCAGCACTCCAGCAGTACTGTGTAGCCCAAGTCACAACATCATAATGAGTATTTTGTTCATTTAAAGCCAATGCTGCATTTGTTTGCATGTTGTTTATAAGATTGTATCAGGATGTCAAGCTGTTATACATTTAGCTTTTCAGTTCATCTTTAAAGCAAAAACTACGGAAAGCTGCTGCAAAATCTAACTTGATGAAACTCTCATGTACTTGATGTACTCTAATGTATTTTACTTCTGCCCTAGTGCCCTGTTTCACACATGTGCCTTCCTATTATTTCCTTCTTAGGTCCTCAGCAATCCATAAGCAAACAAAAAAAAGAGACACTGTTTACAATACATCTTCTATAACATAGTTTAGAAAGTGAAGAGATAGCTTATTTACAGAGCTTCACAGAATTTGTTACAGGGGAACCACTTAAATTTTACCTGATCAGCGGGTAGTTGGTGGCTTTCGCTTTGACATGCTCACAAATTTACTCCCCACTGCATACCTGCAATAAAGGAAATACTGGTTCTGGTTCTGGATGGCAAAGATCTAAAGGACCGCTTCAGAAACCATACTGGACACAGCTGATAAAAGCAGTAATCTGATTGCTATCTAACCTGTTACCTATTTCCTTATCTTATTGCTAGCATATATAACTTATTAGCTTATTTTTCCAAAGGATATGGTATTTTATATAATCGGGTTCACAAAAATATGCTTGTATTATTCATACAGTATCTCTTCCCTCCTCTTCTCTATTTGCTTACTTAACAGCTGCATCTCATCTTATACCAAAACCCTGAATCATTTGAAATAGTGTTGTGTAAAGCAAACCAAAACCCTACAACACTAGAGTCCTAACGTGAATGCTGCCTTTATGTTCCACACTTTATCCTACCAACAGTGTAACTACACCTTTTTTTGAAAGGTAGACTCCCCAGACTGTACATTGCTGCTCTTGCTAAGTCAGTGTAACTTTCCTGCATTTGAATGATTATATGGATGGGTTTACTTCTCTGCTTACTAATTACTTTGAATTATAAATGTTATTATTCATTAATAATGCAGGAGACTGCTAGCAGCCTGCATCAGCATACAAATGGACAACTACAAATCTGAGCATGGCTCCATGAATCACCATGAAACCTTGAGGCAGTCTACACTATTCCTGATCTGTACTCGTTCACTCTAAACTTCCCTCTTCCTTCTGTTTCTGACTGTATCTTGCTTCGGTGTTTTTACTGACGAATCTTCTTTAAACTAGACATTGAATATGTATTTGTAATTATTCATACTAACCAATGTGATTATGAGTCAATCCTCTTATGCTGTTGCCCTCCTCATCACCGTTTCCCTCTCCAAGCTAACAAACTAAAAGCTCAAGGCACTACTTTTAACAGAAAATCAATGTAGATTTTGGCACACTTACAGTAAAATAGAGATATAGAACTAAGAGGAACAAATAAACATTAAATATGTCATATGTAATGAATAAAATGCAGTTTAATTGACTGGCCAGTGTTTTATCTGTTACAAAGCCAAAGTGAACATGTAAATGATGTGGTCAAGCAGGAGTGCTACTGAAGATAAGAATAGCAGAAATCCAACACACAATTTTAGCTTATTTTCAGAGCCAGTAAGAAAAAAACCAACCCATCACATATTTGCAGAAAACTGCACACTGTATAGGGAACGTCTCTGGGGTCTGCCACTGAATGCGTTAGCTGTTATTTATTGAGGTTGACTCTTAAAGCAGACACGGTTACTCAGCCACCCTGAGTTGAGGTGATCATTCACTTAATGCTGACTTCTTAGACTAGCACATTAACTTACAATGAAATAGCACATTATCTGTTTCCCCAAAAAATCAAAATACCTGAAATTGCTGAAAATGTCATGAACTTCCACTGCTTTGGGACCTGCTTGCAAACAGGCCCTCTTACTTGTTTCATGCTTTCCTAACATCTCCCTTCTAGTGCTCTCCTCGTATGCTATTTCATATGCTCAAAAACTATGTACTACTGGAATAAGATGTGCTGGGTTAAATGTTTCAGACCAGTTTTACCTCCCAGGAGCATTCTTTCTGCATTTTTGGCAAACTGATAGTTTTTTAAACTACTGTATAGAACATGTTGCTGAGTAACATTTAATAATTACACTAAGAAAGTCATTCAATGGACTACCTCCACCGAGGAGGCTTACCTGCAAGAAAGGGTTCCTAGGCTTGACCTCATGCTTTGTAACTGAACGTCTTTCTTGCTAAGATGATTGTCTCACATTTTCAATACTGTTTTCACACATCCGTGTGTAAGCAAGAGTAGAGATAAGAAAGAATAAATATTTGACAAAATACAGGCTCATGGGTGAAACAAGTGATAGATTATCCTGCACGTGGGTTGCAGCTGTCCTTCATCTACAAGGGTACAGGAACAAAGAATAACTGCCAGTAACAATAGGTAACAGTTGCTGCCATGGAAAGTTTTCTGCCTGCATAGAGATCCAACTGATACTGCTGGTTAATGTCCCCTTTTATTTGCCCTGCTGTCACCTATGAAATGTTATTTTAAAGGTAAACAGTAGGTCATTATCTTTCCCTCCACCAAAGTCTCTGTGAAAGTAGTACTGGAAGGCAACCACAGAACACAAAAAGAAGCACCTAGAACTTTTTTGCTTAAGCTACCACCTTATATTTTTTAATATCCTAATAAAATTTAGGAATTGACTGAACACGATGATACAGAAGCATGTTATATGATTCAAGTACAAACAGTTGTGTAAAATCAAACATGCTTGCTGCTGGATCATTTGGCTCTGTAAAGAGCCCAATGAAACTTTAAGGCAAGTGTTTACACTTCCTTGTTGCACACTGAAAAAGAAGATCAAGTTTGGAACCTAAAGAGAAATTAATGCACCTGGAAATGCTAAGTTTGGTATAATCACCTTTATCTCCTGCCTTATTTACAGTAAATAAGATCTATATCTTTTTAATAAAAAGTATAAAAATATGTTTAAAAAACCTGTCAAAACCACATGCTTCAATACTTTTAAATAAATAAAAGTAATTGGTTACAGATTTTACTTTAAAATTAACAGATTCAAGTAAGGAAAATATTGTATGGGGAAAAAAGTATAAGCTAGATTAAAACATGCGTATTTTAAACTCTCACATTTCAGAAGCGCTTTAAAAAAAAAGACCTTACAAATTGTCAAGCTTACCTCAGCAAGTCCAATTAAAACAGAGAAGTATTTTGCAATGTATTGTCAACACCGGATATTCTACACCTGAGTCCTGGAGACTGGAAGCAAAGAGAACTGACTGAGAAAACAATGATGGTGTACTGGGTATATTTATTGTTACAGTAAAGCTTAAAACTATCATAAACCAAAATAGGAAGTAAAACAAATTCTGAAATCTGTAGTAGAAGCTGCTTGGGTTCTTAACAATCCATACAAAAAGGAATTTCCATGTAAGTATAAATAACATAAAAATAATATCCATATTGATATGAAGCTACTCAATCAATTATAAGATGCTACAGAAAGCTAAACTCTTGAAGCAGTAGGAAGGTTTTATTTTGGTATACATCACCAAAAGTCTCATCAGCTAGAAATTTCCCTCAGTGTTGTTTGCATGGGCCCACACTTTAAGGGTGCACCTGTGGACCTTCTAAGCAATCCCGGTAGCTCTTGCTCCTAATGAACTAGCTCAGAGTAATCCACATGTGAGCTGAAAGACCGACAGTAAGGACCTGAACACCCTTCCATTTCTTCACGTTGTTACAACTCCTCCATCTTCCCAACATCAAACTGTAACAGCCCGCTGCTGCTCACGCCACAATTCTCCCAACAGCAAGCTTTCAGCCCAGCTGTGTTCAGATACCACAGCACCAATGCTCTGCCAAATAGTGAGACTGGATGTCTAGCACAGTCTGGTTTTCCTGAGCTGCATTATTTGCTCAGAGTTCTTTCCCATACATGCTAGGTGGGAGCTGTAGCTTACCCGGGTCCTGCAACACAGACAAATTTCTTTCCTCCAGTTTCTTTTCTCAATTCTCAAGCACCAGATCTTTGATATTTTTCCAAGGTATTTTCTGGGTTTTGGCTATCTTGGATCGACTTACACGTAAGTAATATGATAGAACCATCATGCCATCTTATCACCAAGTAAGGATACTTTTTAACAGAGAGAAATATTTTTAAATTTATTTTCATCCGGTAGCACTCCGATGTTTTAGAAGCAAGATTACTGACTTAAGAACCTACACTGAAAAAAATGACACCCTACTGCCTCTTAACATGCACCATCCCTCCTCACAGGTTTTAAGGGTAGGAATCAGATCTGCAAACAATTGAAGTTTGCATGTCAATGAAACTTGCCATGAAAATCAGCATGCCTACAAGTGTAAAAAGCCAAAGGGAGATGCCAAATGTCTTGGTCTACCCTCTGAAACCCTCTGTGGGTCACAGGCCACCAGACCTGCTGTGTGGCTTTTGATTCCGTGTAAAAGGTACTTCAATTTCCTCACATTAAAAAATACACCAGAATGCAGCCAAGCAAGTCTGTCAGCTCTCTTTCAACCCTCCAAATTTTGCATACAATTTAGAAGAATAGGAATTCCTTCTGCTGTCCTCAAAGGAACTGTTCAAACCATGTTTACTGAAATAATCTTTAATTATAATACAATGGAAGCACTGACTGGAACTAAACCAAACACTTAGGCTGAACTTGCATTCAGCAAAGCAGGATCCATGGCAAAGCACCCCTCCTTAAAAGCACGGCAGCCCAACTAAACTCGTAACATCTCCTTTCTGATGAGTGTGCCCTTCAGCTATAGCTGAACCAAGGACCAAGACTTCAAGCACAGTTTCATCCACACTTAAACAAACACAAGCAATCCCCAACTGCATTTTGAAAGGCACCATGAACAAGCTGCCGGTGTTGAGTAGCAGGATGGTACGCTGATTTCTGGCCCTGCGTTTGGGCTGCTTGTGCCGATGCCCTGGTCAGCACTGTGGTCAGCCCTGAGAGAAAGACTCCTTGTGTCCCGGCTGGCAGGCCTGTGCACAGACATAATGTACAGCGTTATGTACAGCACAGCCGCTCCCGTGCG
>NW_010114575.1:0-1258 GCF_000699245.1 Pterocles gutturalis | reverse complement strand
CTTTCTCTGCAGTTCTTCGCATGAAATAATTACGCCGTGCCCTGGGCTAACACGGCTAAGGAATAACTCAGCTTTCCCTTCAAAAGAACAGAAATACGTCTCGTAGGAAAGTCGATTAAAGTAGCATGATGCCTTCCAAAACCAAAATTATCTGCCTCTGTATTTTTCCTTAAAGGGAATAGCGCGACATCAGCAATATTATTATTTTTGTGGTATTCCTCGCCCCCCCGCCCCCAAGTGCCAAATCCATTACTGGTCCCTGCAGGTGCCAAATACGCTGACAAACTCTTTTCAAATTTCTTTGCAGTTTCCCCCTCTTTCTTTATATTGTTGTAAATCTTTGTAATGAATAATCTAAAAAAAAAAAAAAGATATAGACGACTGAATTGTTGGTAACCATAGTGTAGTCCAGTGAAGATGAATTGTGAGTTGTATATTTTACTGCATTTAGTTTTGGAATTGACTTTTTCATAAAGTAGCTAACCGAGATCTGACTTCCTGGGGAATCAAATGCACATCGAAAGTAAGAGCGATCTTTCCTGTAAACTTCTTATATTAATGAAGGAGAACTAATATCCCTCCAGGTCTGCCCCCCCGGCGAAGCAGAATAGTAAGTCTTCGAATTTTGAGTAGCAAATCTCTACAATTAACGCATTTTTATATGGGAAAAAAATTACAAACTGAAATATGCATCAGGCTAAATATTCAGTCTAGATTACACTCGACAGGGAAATTTCCTAATAGAAATTCAGGGTCATAAACGTGTGTATATTTTTGACTCTTCTGTAAATCGAATGTTGTGATTTTTATATTTGTTCTGTTACGTCTGTGGAACTGAATAATTTATACCAGTACATGCTCCATTGAGAAATGTTTCGGGTTTTGCCCGTTTGTATCGTCTGTGTATAACAAGTAAAATAAACCTGGCAAAACGTTAACGCCATGTGTGAAAGCACTTTGCCGTTTCGCACGTACGACAGCAGGTGAGGCCAAGGGGAAGCGGCTCGCCCCGCTCCCGGGGCCGCCGCTCTCCTCCGGGCCGGAGCGGGCCCTCCCTCCCAGTGTTTGTCTTTCTGGGGGGAGAGGGAGTACACCGCGAGGCCAAGTGTGGAGGTTTGTAGTCGGAGAAAGAAGGAGATGAAACCCCGTCGGGTCCGAGAGGTTTATTATTATCTCTGTCTTTCGCGCTTAAAAACCCTGAAAGCATTTTGCAGGCGGCAGAGGTGCCTGGCCGGGTGTGAGGGGGCGGCGCCGCAGG
>NW_010114574.1:0-1890 GCF_000699245.1 Pterocles gutturalis | reverse complement strand
AGAGAAGCAAGATTTTGAGAGGAAGGACCTCACGACACTTGGGTCAGAGAAAGAGAGAGCATGAAGGAGAGAAGCGCCCCCAGAATTTCCTGAAGATTCATGGTGAAGCATGGTTTGTCCCTTGGTGCAGCCCATGAGAAGATGCAACCGTGGAGCACCCCACATAGGAATTTGGGAGACGCCCATGCCAGAGCCATGCAGTTGTCAGGGGACTGTGGCCCCCTGTGGAAAAGGACTCATGCTGGAGCATTTTTTGAGAAGGACTCTCCCGTGAGAAGGGACCCCACGCTGGAGCTGGGAAAGACTGTGAGGAGCCCTCCCCTGAGGAGGAAGGAGCGGCGGACTGACTGCACCCCCCATTCCCTGCCCCCCTGTGCCGCTGGGGGGGAGAAGTGCCTTTTTAAGATGTAGTTTCTCTCTCTCATTATCCTGCTTCTTGTTGTAAATTGTTAATACATTCAATTGTTTCTTTTGTTCTTCCCAAGTCATGTTGGTTTCTTGCCGGTGACCCTAAGTGGTGAGTGAAACCCTCCCTGTCCCTGCCTCAGCCCACCAGGTGTTTAACAAAGGACTGTCCCTGTGACTTTATAAACCACAACAGCCAGTAAGAGCAATGGGGTCAAGAAAGCATCATCACAGAGACCCCTTTGCCAGCAGACAATTCTCCTTTCAAATGCTGGAATTAACGAGGGCATTTGAGCAGTCATCTCCCAGTGATCCCAGAGAATCATACTGCACCTTTTGTAAATTTGCAGGTGGGTTGTTTGCTTTGTTGGGCATTTTGGGTTTTTTTTTTTGTTTGTTTGGGTTTTTTTTGGTTTTTTTGTTTTTTTTACTTTAGTGGGTAAAAGTTGAAGGTGCAAAAGCCTAGAGCTTATTTTAAAATCTGGAGCATTCAACATTGTCCCAGCTCTACTGTCATGAAGGTTTAACACTCACATGAGTGGGAGTGCAGATAGTGTGGTGATCACTTCTTTTAACAGTCTCACTCATGATATTCTTTTGTAATGACACAGTATACTCTTTTCTAATAAAGTTTTTTGAACAGCTTAAAAACTGAGGACGTTTAGGTTTCATATGCTTTTACAAGTAGATTTGCACACATGAAAATGCTGAAACACGTTAGAATGCATCTAGAGAGTTCTGCTATCTTCCCCCCTGCCACCAGAATTTAACAAGGGCTAAAAGAAGGATAATTTAAATATGTTTCTACATAATTACTCTTAAAATAATGTATGAAATTGACTAGAGGATATTTTTCTTTCTATAGTTTTTAAACACAAACTTAGAGACTTCTGTTATATTCTGCATGCACGTACCTTCCTAGTATGTTTCACAGGTAGTAAAGAGGAAATAGCAACATTATCACTTTCTAGTAAATTCTAGGCTACTTTCTCATAAAATTAAAATTACAGCAACTAAACTAATTTTTTTAAAAAAAGCAGCTTTCTGAAGGATCACTGATGTTAACCAAAACCCTAAGGATGAAACGCACCGAGTCATAAGGAATAAAAGTAGTTTTGCATTAAGAATACCGCCCTGGAGAAAAGATGAATGAATCTGTTTCACTCTGAAGTAGTCAGATTTGGGTGTTTGCCGAATTGGGAAAAACGTAGCAGACTGTATATTTGGGATTGTGGTATTCCCACTATATGAGAACAGCAAAGTATACATAAAGGTGTATACATTTTATGAAGGACAGTGTTGGCCTCTACAACCTCAAAAGACACAGAAAAGGAAGGGTCAACAAATTTTTTTGACTGCCAGATGAGAGCTGCCTATGATGAGATTGTTCTTAACTTTCAGTATCCCTCCCTGCATATTATATGCATTAGAGAGATACATCTGAAGTGCTGCTATGGGAAGGTGTCGTGGGTTAAAGTTAACTTA
>NW_010114573.1:0-736 GCF_000699245.1 Pterocles gutturalis | reverse complement strand
GCCCCCCGGGGGGGTGGGGGGGGGTCGTGCTCATGAGACCCCTGTTGATCATCCTTCTTTCGGGTCCATCCTGACACACAGCAGATGCTCCAGACTGTTTCTCTGCTGGATTTTCCACAGGACAGTTAATCCACAGCGGCAGCATCACATGCCGAAGCATCCCAGCGGGGCCACGGAGGCGAGGGAGAGCCCGAGGATGCCAACTGTGCCTGCAGGTTCCTCCCTTGGCAGAGGTGGTGACACACGTTCCGGGGCAATCCCATCCGCTGGCTGCAGAAGCTGAGCCGCGCCTGGTGCTTGGCGTCGTTCAAGGACCTGTTCTGCCCGTATCAGAGTGAAGGAGCGGGCTGGATTTGCTGTTCTTGGAAATGACGGTTCATGAGACACCCAGCCGGTCACATCAGTAGGGTCACACTTCCAAGGTTCACTCCAGGTATAATTTGATGTTGTTCTTGTACAAGAGTTTGGGGTTTAGAGAATTGATCTTTACCATACGGAACCTTTTTAGGTGTGATCTTAATATTCACATTGATGGGGAAATACTGGGTTAATTGTTAAAGAGTGCCAAAAAAAAGGGCTAGCAAGAAATCTACAATATAAAGACAATTTTATTGCCAATAAGCTCTTAAAACTCATTTTTTTTTTCCTGTTTCAGTAGGACCTTATTCTTCCTGATGAAAATCCGGTCATAGCATCTCTCATTAAAAATAAAATTATTTTGAAATAAATAAATATA
>NW_010114572.1:0-13943 GCF_000699245.1 Pterocles gutturalis | reverse complement strand
GATTTCTAGCTGCACAGTGGCTTCCAGCTTCTCCTGTTTGTTATACATGCTTCATGCATGCATTGGTATAGAGGTACATCAGCTGGCCTATTGATCATGTCACCTTTTTAAAGGAATATGTCCTAGTTCTTTTAAGGCATTTCACAGGTTTTTCCCTGTTAGTTCCTAATACATCACCAGCACCTGGCTCCATTTCCTTCACCTGTTAAGTCTAGTTTTAAGCTTTTTGTACAAGTCTAGTTAGCTCCTTGGTCAAGTGAATCCCATCAGCTCCCAACAGACCTGGCTTCTCAAAGGCAGATCCATGATCATAGAAGCCCAAACCTTGAGAATGACGTCAGCCATGCAGACAGGCATTCACCTGCATCACATTTACATACATTTATATATATGTTATAAATGTATTTTTAAATATATGACAACAATAACTAATGTACATTAGTTTAAGAATTATATCCTTAAAACAGACAAACAACATACTGAACAGCTCTTAGCTAGCAGTACTGAATATCTTTATTTTTTAGTAAAGAGCATAACTTCTGAGCAGAATCTCGTTTATTTAAGATGGAAATTAGTCTCACGAGCACACAGAATGAAAAGGTTGTCTTGTATGTGTGCAACTGTAAATGCATGCTTACTTCTCACTAACGTTTAACTTCTTGTCCACCCAGAAAACAGCTGGTGTAAGTTTTTCGTGTGATACTATAGTAAGAAATCTGTTCCATAAAAAATCATGAGAAAACAGCAAGGAAATTGAATAAAGCCTGAGAAAGTTAAGAACTTAAATAGAAGTGCAGATTATATAAACCATAGAAAGGTTTCTAATTCATCAGAGGAGAACAATGGAACTAAAAATGGATTTTTTTCTCTTTTTTTTTTTTTTTTCCCTGACCTTATTAGTCAAAGCTACTTTAATAAATCTTACTCCGCAAATGGTTTTGTTCATAGATAGTTTCATAGCTATCAAGGACCAACAAGGACCATTAAAAAATTAAAAAGAAAGGGAAAGAAATAGAGATTAGTTGTCATAAATACAAACAAGAATGATGGCATCAACTGCCCACTAAAATGGCGAAGATGTCTCTTCAGACTTACAATTGTAAAGGTGTATCTTTCTGATTATTGTTTAATAAAGAGAGAATTTTTTTTTGCTTTGATTCAGTTAAGTTTAAAATCAATTCTCCAGCTAAAATATTTTTATGCTCTGTAACTATATGCTTGCTCTTTTCCATCAATTAAAAGCATTCAACAATTCATGTAGTTATCTGTAACTCTCACTGAGTCCAGCAGATTTGAAGCTTTCATGAAATTATCTTAATATTATTTCCAGTGGATTTCCAGAGGATTACACTGCCTCTTATAAACTGTAGATATAACTTTTTGAAGAGAAAATATTTAATTCGTACCTATTCATGCACTAGAAGTCACACAATAGATTTCACAGAACTGAAGTAATAAATATCCATTTGTAGATGAAAGATTTTTGTGTCTCAGGAATTCAGTGAAAAACTGGTATAAATAGCAGCATAAAAGCTGGAACTGTACAGTTCAGGTAACATTCATTCATGATACAAGGATCATAATAAAAAATCTGCATGATTTTCTTCTCAGAAAAGATACTGCATATCTGCCAGGTGACAAACTAGCAAGGGAAGCTTTAAAAATCCAAGTCTATAATTATGCTGCTAAATTAATCCTCTCCCTGATCTGATTTCTGGATTTCAGACCAAGAAATGCAGACTGATGAACAGATCTAACTTCAGTTTTCAAATAGCATTAACGTTTATACATGATCAAACATTTGAGCATCCCACTTCAGCGCCATATGCTGGTTTACTTGATCATCCACACTGCACAAATAATAATTTTGTCCTGAGGAATCATCTGAAGCAAGGTTACCCCTTGATGTTTGTACAGCCCTTCTACAGAAAGAATACAGCTAAATTTTAATTCCCTGCTTGCTTCAAAAATAGGCACAGAAATAGTCATAGAAAGTAGAGATTGCTATATCAGAGGAGAACACTGGTCTGTCTAACCCAGGGAAGTATTCAAAAAGTACTGTGGTTTTTCTTTTTAAGAAAAGGGTGTGATGGGGGGAGTTTTCTTTGAACAAATATTAATGCTTTTGAAAAAAAATTCGAAAGACACTGCTACCAATAATCTTATTTAACTGTTAAAGAGCATTACATTTACTAATATGAGTTTTCTTGTTTTGACAACCACCCTCCATAACTTTCAGACACAGACTGAATGGTCTGCCTCTGTGTTGGTTTTACGTGGCAAGGTTTTTGTAGTGGGAAGGCTACAGGGATGGTTTCTGAGAGAAGATGCCAGAAGAACGGCTGAGAGAGCTGGGGTTGTTCAGCTGGGAGAAGACACTGAGGAGACCTTATTGTGGTCTTTAAATATTTAAAGGGGCCTCACAAGAAAGATGGAGAGAGACTTTTTACCAAGGCTTGTAGCAATATGACAAGGGCTAATGGTTTTAAATTGTAAGAGTCTAGGTTTATATTAGATTGCCCAGAGATGGCCTACCAAAGCTGAGGATGCCCCAGCCCTGGAAGTGTTCAAGGTGAGGCTGGATAGGGCTTTTAGTAACCTTGTCTGTTGGAAGATATCTATGCCCTTTGCAGGTGGTATGGACTAGATTATCCTTAAAGGTCCCTTCCAACCCAAACCATTCTTTGATTCTATGATTCTATATTTAAGAAACATAACAAAAACAGTGTAAAAGGCTACACTTTCAGCATTAGCTCAATGGTTCCATAATTGCCACTCTAAATGCAATGGATTGATTGCATTCATACAGTTACTAACCATACGTCCTTTTTTCTATTATAATAAAGGTTTCGTTTTCCCCAGGTGAACATTACAAAGATTTTTTTTCAGAACCTTTCATCCTTTGATCTTGGCAAAAGTTTCAGAAAAGGTTGCCCTAAGCTTTTCAGTGCTTGGGTTGTGAATAAAATGTTTAAGGAAGCATTTTTTTCATTAAAAGAATGTTCTATGATGGCACAATGAAAAAATGTGTTACCTAAGTTAACACATTGTGGAGAATGTGACTCTAAAATACACATCTGTATTCTTCAGCTCCACAGTAAAACCAGGGAAATTCAATGAGACTACATTGGAATAGGGTAGACAGGCAAAAATTCCTTGAAAAGGTGTGGGTGTAGCAAAAATACTTGCATACAGCAACCAAAAGAAGGAAAACACATATAATCTAAATTGATGAAATTCAATTTATTTACCTTAGAGAGTGCAATTTCTGGAAAATTACTAAAATATTTCACAATATCAGAACTTAAATAGACTTGCTTAGAAAGCCTACACAGCTACTTTTTTTTTCCAATATTATGCAACTCTTGTGTCTGAATGAGAAGTTTTACGTGCCAGTGTACTTCTTTCTATTTATTCCTTCTACCAAATGGCTCTTTCATTATTAGTGTAAAGAAAACAACATGAGGAGTTACCGGAAAATTGTCCACATGATCCTAGGCACACCTATCATAATTAAGGTCTGGAATAGTACTGTCTCTAGCCATCTGTCTAGCAGTCAATAGGCTGGTTGCCTGTCCTGTGTGAGTATGTAGCGCAAATTCTCTACAATTTCCGTCTGCTGCTTTTGACAGGTTTACTAAACAACCCATGACAGATGCTGCAGAAATCAGCATCTGTTTATTTTCCCAAATTTGTTCTTTCTCAGCCAAAACAACCAGGGAGATATGAGGAAACTTGATTTTGAATGGCTATTGTATGTACATGCTTACTAACAGAAAAACCAAAGGAAAATATTGCTGAGCACTTAATCTTTATTATGCTTGTTGCTAGCCCATTTCTTTCCCCCTTCTCAGTTTGTGTGATATGATTTAAATGCTGATAGTAGTCTCAGTAAGAAAAAGTCAAGGTAGGGGATGTGAACAGCATTTCAGGATAGAACTGGGAATATGTTTAAACTATGGAGTTTGCTAAGTATTAAAAATGTCTGTTAAAACATTTTATGCACAAGTAGATTTCCACTGTTCTAAATATTGAAAGAGATCAGTTCAAACTAGAAAATTGAACCAGATCCTGTTAGCTTTAAGAAACCCATATTTTTACTCATTCAATTAAATGTTCTTTCTATGCTTACTTCTGAGCATGAGCAGTTAGTCAATTGTACACAGTTTAATAAACTACTTAAAAGGTGGACATTTCTACACGTTTCTAAGATCAGTGTTTTATCTCTGAAAGGAGCTGGGAAGAGAATATTTCTTATGGTTCCTCTGTTTTGCCATCTATCATTTGCTATTCCAATGTCATTAAAAACAAACAAACAAACAAACAAAACCACAAACAAACTGGCACTAAAGCAGAGTAGTAGGAGATGGGGCCTTGCATTTGAAAGATTTTAAGTTTCTCTATCAATGATATGTTAAAACAGCTGTTCTGGTAGTCAAGGTGGCAAGAGTGCATAATGGAAACAGGCCATTTGTCATGTCATGTAGCTCTTCTCTGAGTGGGATTATGCAGAGGAACAGTATAAAAAATATTTGCAAATAATAATATTTAAGAGCACTCAGTGGTAAATTAAAAGCAAGCAACCTTACTTGATTAAGTGTTTCTAGACTGCCAATGAGATATATCTGTGAATACTAAATCAATAAAACTAGCTCCACTTACTCTTATCGGATATTCTTCTTGTAGTAGTCTATCAGAGTTTCTAGTTTTAAAAACTCCCTTTTATTTTTTAAAGTGTTTAGAAAACTGGTAAAACATGAAAATTTCAGGTTATACTATCTCTTTGAATGGATGGAGTTACCAGCAAAGCCTGAGGAACAGGGCACATTAGCCTGATGAACACTACACGGGGAAACCTACGGGTGTTTCAGCTGGATTAAGCTCTGCTAGCAGATAAAGTTTTGCTATTTTAAATGTCCCAGAGCATCCAGACTGGCCTCTGTTTGCCACTCCAGAAAGTCATGGGCCTTCCATCCTACTTAGTTACCCGGCACGGAAGTCTCACATAGTCTAAAGCACCCGAAAAGAAAACAGATGTCTGAGTTTTGAGAATTGTATCACTTCCAGGGAGAGAGATTTTTCTCTTTGATTATTATCAGGACATGTACTTATTGTCTGCAGAATGTAGCAGAAAACGCTCAAACTCCATAACACTTCTGTTACTAATGGAAAAAGATTGCAGTCCCCAAAGTAACTATAAGCATTTTTTTATAATAATATACACAGTGTTGTTGCAATTCCTATATTATAATGATGTTTAATGGTTTATAGTTAAAGAATTTCAATCTAATCTAAAATGCATCATGTATGTACCCTAAACAGGCTTTCAGTACCATTATACAACAGATGTCATGATCTTTCCTGTCACTAATTGTTTAAAAGGATTAATATTTTCCTGTTTGTTTCCTGTGGCCACGGTATGTGCAAATTGCAACTCTCAGCACATCTTTAATTGAGAAATAGTTACTATTTCCTGAATTATGTATGTATGTTCTTTTTATCTATGGAAATTTTAACACAAAAGCCATATTTCTTAGCACCCATGATAAGACCACATATTGGTTAGCCTGGCAAAACTCCCTGGAAATGTATTCAGAATTTTAGAGCAACAGATTTTATGAATTACATCAGGCTTAGCTCTCAGCCAACATCCCCCAATTACTTCTCATGGATGGTGTTTTAACTTCAAGTGAACCCTATGAAGCCACTAGTAAAAAGGCAGTAGAAACTTAAGGCATCAATTATCCAGCACTACAAAGTGCTTAAATGCAATTTTAATACCTAGATAGATCATTTAGACCTGAAATTTAAAGCACAGTGTGCCCAATTTAAGCAAAAGGTACTATAGACTGGGTAGGAAAGGCACTGTGGATTATATTGAATGGTCAGAGATTTAGATTAAAAATAAAAGAGCTACTTAACAGATAAAGGACACAACATTTCTGTGGGTGGAAGTGCCTCTTCAAAGACAAATACTCTGGAAGAAACAAAGATATCCAAAAGCCCTATATATGGGCATATATATGGCTACATATCACAAGATTTTAGCAGAACAGAGTAATTGAAGAAGCTGGATTACTCCCATCCTCAAATTCATTAGCTCCTCTGGGTACTCAGCAAACACCAAGAAATATGTTAAAAATACTCAGAACAAGAGCAGAGCTAATCTGAAAGTTCTTCTGCAGACCCAGGGAAGCAGCAGCCTTGTATCCTCTGCTCTTCTGCTCTGCTTTTATATTCATGACAGCCACAAGCCTTCCCTAACTCAACATTTCCCCCTCCTCACTGCACATGGCTATGCTGAACAGTGTTAGTAAGCTTCCAGATCTTCAGAGTAAGAGGGAGGATCTAACCCCACATGAAGGGCTACACTAGCCCTTTGCTCCAGTGCCTTCTTGTTTTCTGTTAACTGTAAAATAGCAATTATTTTTGTGGATGTGTTAAATCCTTTATTCAGGTGACTGAAAATCTTGTGTGTTTATATTTTTGGGGGAAATACTTGGGAGCCAAGTGAGTTAATTTAGCACCGCAGATGTATCTACTAAGTAAAACCAGTGAAAGAAGAGGCAAAAAGTAAAGCTATTATCTCTATCTGGAGATAGTAATTTATGTGGAAAGGAACAGAAAATTCAGATGTTCTTTTCATGACCCTTGGTTAAAAGCAACCACTATTCATCGAACTTCATTTATTTTTTCAGGGGTGTATTAAGCATAATAGAATGCACAGGGCAGTGCACTAAAAAAAAAAGTATGTATTTTCTGTCCAGATGGATCTCAGTAGATGACCATTTTATATTTACTCTCTTTTCCTCTACTGCACAAAATTTACTTTTGGAAAGAAATCTTCTACATTTCTCAAACACTAATCTTTTTTTTGGATCCTCAAAATACTTTGGACATTGGCATCATCTAAAACTGGTTTTGGAGAAAATACCTGTGAACACCTCTGAATAGGTGTTTTTTTGTAATCTAATTTTAGCTAATAAAATACTTACTTAATATCCACACTGCACATTCTTGTTAGTGGAAATGAACCACCAGATGACATGCAGAAAGTACTCCTATACTCATTTTACATTCACATCTGCTCTCACTGTTCACTACAAAGAAAGCAGTTTCTGACATTCAGATTATTGAAAAAGTTTCCTTGTCAGTTTTGGAAATGTGCCAAGAAATTCTGGTTTTCATGGTGTCCAGAAAATCACAGGAATGTAATAACCCGTGAAAGTACTGGGTGAAGGTTTTTGGCACACGAAGAAAATAACTGAACATGGTTTGACTTCTATCCTTTCAATGGCACATTTTACAATGTTTTCAGCCCTCATGTTTTTTTCTTCTTCAAGAGGATAAGACTCCAGGCACCGAGCAATATACTCTCCTCTCAAATGTTCTTTACTTTATAGACTTTAATATTGGCAGAGAAAATTCCTAGTGCATTCAAAAAGTCTTAGCAAAATTAAATATAATTAAGATTCATTAATGTAAGAATAATATCTTTTTTATATGAATTCTTGGACTGGATTCTTGTCAAATCCTTGCAGGTACTTTCCATTTAGTGAGCTTGCTACTTACAAGAGTTTTGGCAGGAAACTGTAGAAGAATCACTCACAATAAGATACTTACCATCATTTGAAAGATGATTTTTGCAAGGTGTCAAAAAAAGGAGTATATATTTATTTGTATATGAAAGAATGAGAACTGCAAGTGAATTTGACCCTGAATATAGCACAGGTCCAGGTCAGTGTTGTTAACTAGACCCTTACACAGTGTAAGAGCAATATGATAATTCTTTTATCTATTTATCTATTTATCTGTTTATTTATTTATCTATTTATCTACTTATTTCTATTTTGGAAATTCCTAAAGAAAAGTGGCTCAAGGTACGAAATGCAGTATCTTACATGAGTTCTAATAATTTTACAGAATTTTGTTTGTGTGTATATATTTGGGTAAATTCTAATTACTGCTTGAAACTTCTTTAAAAATATATATATATTCTGGAGAAGGTTTTATATAGAAAATCTCAACAGAAGACTGCTATTTGACTGGAAGTGTAGATGTGTTTCTAGTGCCCTCCAAATGCTGCTAGTTTAGCTTAGACTTATTCACTGTAAGTGGCATTGGATCAGAATTGAATTAATAGTGAAAAATGAAAATAAGGATTCATGATTCCATCAGCTAGACGAAAAAAAAATATTCCTGAGTCTGACATTAAAGTTAGGTTCTTCAGTCAGTTTACCAATAAATGTTATTTTGTAAGGTGTAGATACTTCAATGATATCAGCATATGTGAGCTAATTTCTCTCATAGTCAATTTTTTATATTGCTATACTGATGACAATATAAATGGTCGATATTTCAGATATTCTTGGATGGCACTAATACTATTGTACTTAATGTCACAGGGGTTTTTACGAAAGTTGAATAAAACTGTCATGAACAGAAAAAATACTGAAAAAAATATATGATTATTTCATGTCCACACACATTCCGATTCTAAATATATATATATCAGAAACACATTATTTAGTAAATAACATTTTAAATTTAACAAATGAAAGAAAACTAAACTTTTTTGTTGTTGTTTATACTGCTAGTTATCATTAAGTCACTGAAGCCTTTGGGAACAAAGTTATGGAAAAATGAAGATAAAAATAATGGAATACCACATTAAGAAGCATTAGATCAGAGGAATGGTTTTTATAAATGGCTCTTTATCTTTTTCCCACAAAAGAGGTTAGTAGGGAAACCACTTATGTAACAAGAAGTAATATACACTTTTAACACAGAAAATGATCAAGAGATAGGAGACCAAATGGAATAAACAGAGTAACTAGCCAAGAGATAAAATTTTAAAATTGACCACAGTCATACAGATCAGCTGAAACTAAAGAAGACTATAAAAAAGTTTTAAAGATCTGAAGGAAATAATGTTGAATTAAGAACTTGTTATATAGTTAAATCTGACCTATATACCAAAGTACACTAACAGATATAATTTTTATCTATTGAGCTTAAATTCATTAGGCTGGCTCAAAAAATATATAATCGGTCAACATAACAAAAATCGGTCTTAGGATTGCAGCAATATTCAAATATTTAAATATGTTTTTGATGGCTAAAAAGGAATAAAGCTTATTGAATTGTCTCCATAACTATACATTCCACAATACAAGCTATTAAAGGATTTAATCATCTAGAGATCATGCATATATTAGATTAGGAACCTGAATATTTAAATTTTAAGAGATAATTCAGAGTGACTGATCAGGCAAAATGTGGAGCTGGGGTGGCGAGAAGCTTGGATAACAAATCCTGGGCCTGTGTTCACAGAATCACAAAAACATAGAATGGTTGAGATCGGACTGGACCTCTGGAGCTCATCTGGTAGAAGTCTCCTGCTCAAGCAGGGCCACCTAGAGCTAGTTGTCCAGAACCAGGTCCAGACACCTTGTGAATGTCTCCAAGAACGGAGACTCTGCAGTTTCCCTGGGCCACATGTTCTTTCAAAGCAGCTCTTTGTTCCAGGATTCAATTCAAGCAATCAGTCTGCAGTCGCTTCTGTGGATTCAAAGGTCTTTCCACACCTTCTGAGGCCAAATTATCTGTTCCCACAGGCTTTCAAACCAGCCTGGCTTGCTTGATAAAATATCGACACCTGACTTTCCACATTGTTTAATTGTTAACTTTTCTTGGTCCTGTTTGGTCTCCTCTAGCTAAAACAAAGTGCAGGTGTTATTCTAGGGAAAGTTCTTCAGAGGACCAGCTCCCAGAAGACACTGTGAACAAGAACACAACTGGGCAATTCTCTCTATCCTGTGAAATCCTCCAGCACTGGTCTCTGATCTTGCATCCTCAAGGACAATCATGGACCCTCATGCCATGCACCAGAGTGTGCAATATATCCCTCAGGTTCACTCCACAGAAACACTCCTCTGATGGGCTACAAAAAAAACCAAAGCTGTCACAACTTTTCAAACATATTGAACAGATACAAAAATGGACAAAAATAGTCATGTTGTCCTTGAGATAGGGGTCCACTTGGGACTCAGAGTAAATTGAAGCCCAAGTGTTACACAGTGTGTATGCAAGCTGTCAGTTTTAGAAATTTGTCTGTGGGCTAGTCTATACCCTTGGCTTCAAGACTGTGTATTGGTCCCCAAGATGTAATTTAGCAGTATAAGCAAAGTAAGTAATTCCCCATTTTGTAACACCGTATTGCATCTGGAAATTTTGCAGCTTTACCTGAAGTATTTTGTTCTTCATTTCATTGCCTCCTATTCTTGATTAGGTCATATGTAGGCAGTCTGTTTAGTCTGCACCACTGCAAAGACATAGGCATAGTGAATTAGATGATTTACCTAAGACCACATAAGACGACAGAACAGACAATCAAATCTATGTCTCCAAAGATCCACTTTTCCCCTATTACCTGTTCTTAGTCCCTAAATAAAAAAGAACTAGAAAAGATTAATTCATTGGAAGATAGAGTACTAAAATATAATTTGGATATCATGCATAGCTTCTGAAATAAAAACTATGGAATCATAGTAACTTGTGTTACCAACACTTCTCCCAAAAAATTATCCTCTTGTTCTATAAAATCCAGTTTGAACATATTATTTTTCCAGTATACTTGAAAGATCATAGTTTACAACCTTTTTGACTACAAAAGGGATAGGTTGGCTTGGTAGACAAAATGTATGAGTGCTTGCCCAATAGGGCACAAATGACAGCATTTGCAGCTGAATCCAAATGTTCAACAGATGGTAAACTGGAAAAGGTACACCTGGAACTATAGTACTATGTAGGAAAAAGTACATGACAGAGTGTGCAAACACAAATTTGTAAGAGGAATATTAACAAGATATCTTGGAACAATAGTGAAAGAAGGTCAGCCTAATCATACTATTCATATTTCCACCAACAGAAAATAAAAGGACCCCGCTGAAATAATTTTGTTTAAAATGTATACATAATGGATGCAAAATATGACATTTTACTGCAGGATGTTCCTTTGTTATTAGTTAGATTTGTTCTGGTGTAAATTGTATCAAAATTACTTTTCTATTAATAATTTTAAAGCTGAAGTCAGAAAAATGAGTTTCATCATGAAATATATATACATATGTATGGTTTACAGAAGATTTTAAATTTTATCAACAGTGAGAAACAACTTGAAATAATACACAAAACTGAAGCTGCCTTGCCCAAGATGAGTGCTACATGTCCATTGTTCCCTGTGTCTCCATTTGGTCCTAGAAATAATTTTACTTCAACTGAAAGCTCATAAATGTACATTAGTAGCAAACTGACATTTTTTTCTAATTTACTCTTGCAAAAAGTGAGGAAAATTGAAAAAAAAAATTGTCAAGAAAAAGAAGTAGGAATAGATTTTTTTTTTTCTTCTGGCTCTACTTTTCTTGCTCTTTCAGGAATCCCGGTACCATTTACTAGCTCTAACGATCATGCCTAGGAGTTAGGAGTGAGAGTTGCTTGTAGGATAGGCTGTAAAGAGTCAAACAGCAGCTATTCTCTATGTTTCTTCATGAACTGGACTGAGAGGAATGAATCAGGCTAAAAACTTACTCATATAGTTCCCTATTGCTATAGTAAACTGAATAAATGCAATCTCTGCACAGTCAGAATGTAAATAGCAGCATAACATGGGATCTGCTCATCTTACCAGTGAGAAGAGACTTCAAAAAGGCCTCTCATCTTGGGTAACCTCATCTGAAGCAAGCGGATTTTAGGACTCTTTCTGGATCTTTCCCTTATAGCATGAAATGTACCTGACTGCAGATGTAATATGACATGAGCACTTAAATATCTCATATAAATCAGCATTGTGCCCTTGAAGTATGGTTATAATTTACATCCACTGTACATCTAGGCAGCTGGCACAGACTGTCACAATTTGTCGTTATGGCTCTTTTTATTGTTATCCAAATGACAAAAATGTGCTTAGTAGTTTGCAAAACAAAAGTACACAGGGTTGTACTTAGAGCTGTACTTTCGCATGTGTAACCAAATAATTGGCAGTGAAAATGCACAGATTCACTTCAAAAGTATGTTTTCAGGTTTTTACACTGTGGCCTAAATCATTGAGTCTACATTTCTGAAGAGAACAGAGTAACAAATTAGATTTAGAGTAGATTAGATTAAACTAGAGATTATTTTAAAGGGGATACAAACGGTCATGTATTCTGTGGTAGGAAACAGGGAAAGCACAGTGGTGTTGCTTCAGATGTCAGCTAACGTTAACTTCAGTGTTACCATCCTTCAGTTTGTTGCTGTGTTGTGAGGCCCCAGGCAAATATAAGTACTGAGTCAGACATCTCACAACTCTACAGGAAATTGTCAGTCTGTGTCCTTTTAAGGATAACATCTCTGTTAAAGATATGGTGGAACAGGTACATGAACAAAAAACAATCACACAGAATCTCAGAATGGTTGAGGTTGGAAGGCACTTCTAATAATTGCCTAGTCCAAACACATGTTCAGAACAAGGTCAGCTTGAGAAGCTTGCTTAGAGCTGTGTCCAGTCAGGGTTTGAATATCTGTAAGGATGGAGACTCCACAATTTCTCTAAGCAACCTGTTTCAGTATCTAATCACTCTCATACAAAAATATCTTTTTCTTATTTTTCAGTGGAGTTTACTGTATTTCAGTTTCTGCTCGTTGCCTCTTGTCTTTTCATTGGACACCACTGAAAAGACTTCTTGCTTTGTCTGCAAAGCTGCTTTCCAGGAGGTTGACACAACATTATTCCTCCCCAGGGGCAGGACTTGGCATTTCCTTTTCATAGAATCACAGAATCACTGAATAATTAAGGTTGGAAAAGACCTCAAGGATCATCAAGTCAACCCAACACCACCTAACCCACTAAACCATATCCCTAAGCACCACATCTACACGTTTCTTGAACACCTTCAGGGATGGTGACTCCACCACTTCTCTGGGCAGCCTGTTCCAATGCCTGATCACTCTTTCAGTGAAGAACTTTTTCTAATATCTAGCCTAAACCTCCCCTGGCGCAACTTGAGGCCATTTCCTCTTGTCCTATCACTTTTGTTGAACTTCACAGAATTTCTCTCTGCCTATTTCAACAGCCTGTTGAGGTCCATGTGAATGGCAGTGTCTTCCATAACCGTTTGTTGTACCGACCTCCCAGCTTTGTATATCATCTGTGTACTTGATCAGGGTGTACTTGGTTCCACCATACAAGTCATTAACAAAGATGTCAAAAAATACTGGTCATAGTATCGACCCCTAGGTACTCCACTATTGACTGAACTCCATATGGTCTTCATTTACTGATCATAACCCTACAAAAACAGTGGTTCAAGCTCACTGTCAATCTACCTTACTGTCCACTTATCTAGTCCGTACTTCAGAAATTTGTCTATGAGTCTGTTACTGGGACATACTGAAAAAAGACTTACCAAAGTTAAGATAAGAAACATCTACAGCTGTCTGCTTATTCACCAAGCCAGTCAGTTTCTTGTAGAAGACTACCAGGTTGGCCAAAAATTACTTCACCAATTTAGAAATGGTTTCAATGATTAGTTCCTCCATCGCCTGTCAAGAGAGCAAGCTGAGACTGACTGGCCTGTAGCTCCCTGAATCCTCCTTCTTGCCCTTTTGAATGATATGAGTGATATTTGCTTTCTTTCATTCCACAGGAGGTTCCTCTGATTGCCATGACCTTTCAAAGACGATTGAGAGTGACCTCACAGTGACATTAACCAGCTCCCTCAGCATTTGCAGGTGCCATGGATTTATATAGATTCAGTTTTCTTAAATATTACCTAATCTGACCCTCCTCCATTGAGGGTAAGTCTGTCTTGTTCCAGATTTTTCCACTGGTGTCATCATTTTGGGATTGCCTGATGATTACCTGATTGTCAAATGCTTCAGTAAAGCATTTGACACCATCTCCC
>NW_010114571.1:1231-6864 GCF_000699245.1 Pterocles gutturalis | reverse complement strand
TATGGTGCTGGGTCCACCCAGGGCTCGGGAGGCCTCTGCACCTTTGTCAGACCCTACGCTGCTCCTGCCTGCAGCCCTTGTGTCTTGCCCCGCTACAGCAGGGTTGTGTGGGACAACTGTGGGCCCTGCTAGACCCAGCCCCAAAGCCCCAGCAACTGCCCCCAGCCCAAACACCAATGCCACCACCACTTGTGCTGGGCTGAGCTGGTGGGCACAGGGCAATGAGGAGTGCTGAGCATCCCAAGTGCAACCAATGCCTGGGCAGCTGGCAGTGCAAGAAGAGATGCTCTGGAGAAGATCCCTCAGCCTCCTCCAACACATGACATCCAACCTGTCTGGTTCTTGCCCACCGTCTCTCTCTGACAATCTGTCCTGCCCCTCTGGGCACAATAAAGTTTTCCTGCATCCAAGTCCTATCTTCCTCCCTTCTTGGCCCATGTTTGGGAAGACCCCGGGGGTGGGTGCCTCGTAGCTCTTTCATGGAAATTTAGGTCCTTAAATAATCAGGGGTGGCAAGAGTGGGTGTGTTGGGAGAGGAAGGATGGAGGCAGGATGGAGGGAGGGCGGGAGAGAGCCTTTGGGAGGGGCTTGCACAAGCTGGGGAAAGGGCAGAGAGCAGGACAGATGCTGGCAGTGCTCTTTTGCCTGCGCTTCTCAGCCCCCAGCAGGAAGAGCTCCCCCAGGTCCCACTGTTCTGCAGAAGCACAGCAGAATCTCCAGGTTTTTTGAGAAAAGGGGGCTGATGGCCAACCTCATTGCTCTCTGCAGCTTGCTGAGGAGGGGCAGTGGAGATGGAGGTGCTAATCTGTTCTCCCTGGGATCCAGTGATAGGATGTGTGCGAATGGTTCAAAGCTGCACCAGGGGAGGTTTAGGGTGGACTTTAGGAAGAATCTATTGATTGAGAGGGTGGTCAAACAGCAGAGCAAGATTCCTAGAGAGGGGGGTCAATAACTCAATGGTGTCAGGATTTAAAAGGCTATTGGAAAATGCCCTTCATAAATTGCTTTAAGTTTTGTTCAGCCCTGAAGTTGTCAGGCAGATGGAGTAGATGATGGTTGCCGGTCCCTTCCAAGTGAAATATTGTATTCTGTTCTAATGTTTCCTCTTGGGACAGCGTGAGATAGATGGGACCATGTCTCCTGATGGTGAGTAGGATCGGAGGATCTCATCAATGCTCAGACATGCCTGAAAGGAAGGTCTCAGAAAGATGGATCCGGGCTCATTTCTGAGGTGTCCTGTGTGAGGACAAGAGGCAATGGGCAGCAGCTGAAACACAGGAGGCTCCGCTTCAACATGTCAGATGAGTTTTTCATGGTGAGGGTGACCGAGCAGTGGCACATATTGCCCCAGGATGTTGTTGGGTCCCCCTCCTTGGAGACACACAAAAGCTGTCTGGCCATGGTGTTGGGCAGCCAGGTCTGTGTGACCTGCTTGAGTCACCAGCATGACCAGATGCCCAAAGGCCCCTGCCACAATGATCAGGTCTGGGGCAGAAAAGGGAGGAGCACCAAATGTGTTGGTCTGCGCTGGGGATGAGAAGGGAAAGTGGGAAGGAGAAGGAAAAGGGGATAGAGAATAACAAGGGGAAGGAAAAAGGAATAAGGGGAAGAGGAACTGAGCAAGGGTTTGGAGATGGGTAAGGGGAAGCTACTGCTTTTCTTTCTCTCTTAGACTCTCAAGGAGATCTCTGGAGACACAAAGGGGCTCGAGCCATGGCAGACATTGTCCCAGCCTCCAGGGGAGCTGCACTGGACTTCTGGAGAAACCCCAAGGCTGCATGTCCCACAGGTAGGGGAGCAGACTACATTCAGACAGGGTCCTTGGAGCTCAGCCGTGGAACTGCGTGTGGCCAGAGCTGCCAGACTGTAGCGTTCCCCAAAGGCGTCTCAGTCCGGCTCTGCTACAATGGAGAGATTGCCCTGGCCCGGCAATGGGGACCATGTGCAGGCTGGGGGGAGCCCTGCAGCTCACATAATGCTCTAAAAGAAAAGGCAGAGAGGCAGACATTGGATGTAGGATCGTTTTATTGCAATGCAGGAAATGACTTGCTGGAGAAAGACAGAGAAGGCAGAGACAGGCAGGTTGTCCTCGTGGACTTCAAAAGAGGTGTTCCTTCAGACTTCTCCCAGGTGTTGGCTGTTGCAGAGCTCAGCTAGTGCCCACCGGGATGATGATGTTGCACAGCTGGGCACAGTGAGAATCAAGGAGGAGATGTGGCAAGGAAAGAGGATTGGAGTGGAGAAAGCAGAGGACTCCTGAAGTTGATGTGGCCCAGGGGCTGAGGGATGTCTGGTGCTGGGTTTAGCAGGGTCCGCAGTTGTCCCACAGCCTCCTGCTGTAGCGGGGCAAGACACAAGGGCTGCAGGCAGGAGCAGCGTAGGGTCTGCCAAAGGTGCAGAGACCCCCCGAGCCCTGGGTGGACCCAGCACCATAGAGGCCCCCCAGCCCCAGGTTGCCCCCAAAGGCAGGTGCTCCAGAGGGGCCCCACCCCGCTTGCTGGGGGAAGGAGCTGAGGATGGGGCCGGGGAAGGTGACGACGACGGGTGGTGGCTGGATGAAGGCCGTGGAGTCCGGGCACTGGCGGGCGCACAGCTCGTTGCAGCTCTCAGCGATGGGCTGGGGGACAGCAATGCTGGTTTTTGGTGGGCACAGGTCGTAGCAAGACATCTTTGTGCAGGGGTGGAGGTGGGCTTGCAGCAAATGGAGATGGAAAAGACTAAGAAAAAGCAAAAGGCTTATTACATAAATTTCATGATGCTGATATCTGTGAAACTGCTGTGTTCTGCTTTCCTGTACTACAGTGTATGTTCTATGTGCAGCCTTGGTCAGCTTTGCGAATGCTATCTGATCACCAGGATCCAAAATTTCTGACTGAATAAAGTCCACCCCAGGAATGACTTGACCCCACAGACAGATCTTTCTTCTGGTCTTGCATGGCTGTGCCTAAAACTTTCTGCAAACACACACCCTGAAGAACAATGTAAGAACCTGTTTCATCTACCAAAGAGGTCCTCAGCGTGCAAAAACAGACCCAAGTTACATGTGGCTTTGTCTGAAATTGGAGGGTTTATTTATATCTCTCAGAATGCCGCTGAACATATCTGAAAAAGTGGACATCTTATACATTTATCTTAACTTTTATATAATATTAAAATAATTGTCTGAATGAACAGTATTTTAATCTCTGATCTTTTAAATTTCTAATTGGCCTAGAACACTCAGATCCATTTCTCGGAGCTTCTGCGCCCAAACCCAGTCTCCCAAATTCTGCATTTATCACTGATTTTACTAAGAGTAGTTACAGACAGAAACCATCTAATGCTGCTGGAGATCTGAGCATACCTACAGAAATCCTCTACATCTACTCTCATACAGGTTCCAATTAAATACATAGAAAGAAAAAAATTGTACTCACAAAGCTCAGCAGGGCAAATAAGCCAGAAGAAGTGTCTGAATGAACTGAGGGGCTGGAGCTTATATAGAGTTTCTCAGCATTCCTACAGGACTGGAAACTGGCTTGGTGCTTGGGTATGCATTTTGCTGCTTAACGGAGATTGTTTCACAGCTCTGAGTGATTAAAGTGTTGTGTTTATCATTATTATTATTTCATTCAAATTCTCACACCATGTGATGTCGATGTTACACCATCATGATTTCTTTAATCTTGGGTCTTAATTGGTTACTGTAATTCCTGGTATCATAGTGACCTCACTGCAATTACCATGTGCATTAAGCTGACTCCACATTTACTTCTCTCTTTATAAAGTTGTCATAAGCTTGTCTGTTCACAGATTTTGTAAGACTCATCTTTGTCCGACTCATACTTTTCCTTAACAGTCCTTTAGATTTGTCTGGTAAATTAATACGAGACAGATGCAACTTATCCTTATCCTGGCACTGCCCAGGAATTTGTTTTTTCCTTCTCTAACTTGAACAGACCTCACTGACCTAAGATGGATTTCAAGTGGTCGTGAATATTGGCTGAGATCGTACAATACACATGACAATTTCCCAACAGCTTTCTATTGAGAGGAACAGTCTTTTGAGTGGCAACTCAATCCTACATAAAAATAATATTGTTTCACTAAAAGCATTTAAATGGGAGATGAAATTCAGCTTTAAATGGGCCCATGGTTCTGCTGACTGTGATTTGAGCTGGGAAGTCAAAGAAATCACCATCCAGAAATTTATCAAGTCCCACCCCTGCCCATGGTCCACCAAAATAGGTAAAATTTTGAGGAAAAAACAAAAAAAAGATAAAGATTTTTTTTTCTTAGATGTTGTGGACATTAACTCTTATCAAGTATGTTCTGGGGCTTCTTGAGAAAAAAGTCCTTTGTAATGATTTCACAAATATTAATTAGTTGGTGTTCAACCCAGCTAATGTTTGGTGTTGTGTTAATTTATGAAAATGTGTGAGTGATTTAGATGCTTCAGTGTTACACAATCACATTTGCTTTAATGGGCAGGAAACAAGGTGGTGCACGCCATTAATTAGATTGTGATCTGTCCCATTGGAAGTCGTGGGTCAATATTAATGTGTCTCTTCTTTTCCTTCATTAAGAAAAATCCTTTCAACTTTCTTGATCAAGTTCTCTGTTAGTATAAGATGTCACATTTGCTGTACAGCAGGCGAAAATATGTTGTTATTTCAAACTACGCTTTCCAGAAGAAAATCACATTTGTGATTATTTACCCTTTTTCTGTGCTTTTTCAGAGGAGAGTCAGCATCCTTTAGTTCAGCTTTTGGGTTTTTACCCACGGCCAAGGCATTTTAGAGTCCCTTCTCATCATCATCCCTGAGAAGACCCCCAGAGCTGAAATGGCTGGTTTTAATTCCTGCAGTGCCTAAGCTGAATATTTCCTGTTACGATACAGCTCCACCCTCGTATTTTCCTTTTCTCTTCAGGTGATAAAGGAATTGTGTTTAGATTTTTTTTTTTCCCCTCTGACGTGTCTTGTTTCATTTTGGGAGGAGTTGTGGCTGGATGGGAAGTGGAAACAGCAGCTGGCTAAAGTGACTGTTTCCCCATCAAAGACTGCCCTGCATCTGTTACTGGGGAAGACAATAAAACACTCTCCAGGCATAGAAAGTGAATTACTGCCATCCACATCTCCCAGCTTGGGGGTGACTTCCTTGCCTAGATTTACATTTTACTGCAAAGTCTGCAAGTCAGAGCAAGTTGTGCCTCATTACTCTGTCTCAGGGCAACAAACCCTCTCCACATCAAAGTCCTCTACTTCCTCTCTCCATTTGGTAGCATTACTTCGTATTTAATAACATTGTGATTCAAATGATCTCCAAATTACAAAACAGTCTTTTGGGGGTTCCCGTGGGAAAAAAAAGTGCTTACTGCAGATTTTCTCAAGCAACTCAGGAACAAAGGCTATCAAAGCACTTTAGAAACACTGACTAATGATTTATGCATGCGGTTTTGTTGTTATAATGTGACTTGCATGTCCCAACGGGGAGTAATAATATCGGTCTAAACAGGGAGCCACTGTCAGTCATATCACTCCCCTCATCAGATTGTGGTTCATAGCCGCTGGGGCTGGCTCTGTCCCTGCCCTGCTTTCCCTTTTGTGTCATCCAGGGCAGTCGGCTCCTTTCAATGAGAGTCTACAACTGTCT
>NW_010114571.1:0-1219 GCF_000699245.1 Pterocles gutturalis | reverse complement strand
GGACTATGATAAAAACTTCCTGTTCTTTCCAGTGTCTCTCTAGAACTTTAAGCAAGCAGAAAGGGTGAAGTTGAAAAACTGGATGTTAAAGGCAGGTGATTAAGACACCTGAAAGGTCATCTTTTCAAAATTGATAATAAATTCTGCATTTTAAATGAGAGACGGGTATTTCACTGCTCTGGAAATCTACTGGTGTCTTAGAGTACCTCTTAAAACTAAGGAAGTGTGACAAAATTCATCACAGGAGAGAATTTAGAGTGTATTTTCATGAAAGATATATAAAGTGAAGGTTCTCTACCATAAAAGTAACAGCATCAACCAGTGAAAATTCATTATGTATTTTAAAATATGCTGATAATCAAAGGCCAATGAATATTGACTAAGCAGAAAAGGAAAGAAAAAAAACTTACAGGAGTAAGGTACAGGAGATAGTTTTTGAAGTAAAGAAAAACCTTAACAAAATGTGTTAAGGATGGAAAAAACAATTTTTAACTTTTACTGTCGCTCTCTCTTCTAAATGTATACTAAATTGACCATGAACGAAAAACACTACCCAAAGTAATCAATAGTAGAATATATATAACAAAAGGGAATGTACTTCATCGTTGTAAGGAAAGAGAAAATATGGACTACAGCAGAGGAACAGAACATCATCTGTATTACAAAGAGGTAAAAACTCGGATGAATCCTAAACAGCGTTTAGAATAAAAAAAGCTAAAAAACCACTACTAATTTGATGCATAAAAGATTTATTGTGAAAACCAAGCAGAATAAATCAGAGCATACAAAACACAAGAAGACAAGAACAACAAGAAAGCAAAAAATGAAGACAAAATTTCTACACTTAGAGTTGTCAAGATTAAACTTCAACAGCTAAATAAATACAATATTTTACAAGATGGTCACAACAGAAACAATAAAGATAATTACAGAGTGAAAGAAAACTTAGACTGTCAGATATAAAAATTTACAGAACAGCATATTAGGGAAGAGAACTGTGCAAGGGGAGTGTAAGTAAGAGATTAACAACAACAACAAAAAAGCTTTATAGGAAACATTAATAGTTGTAACATTGGGGATGACTAGCCTCTTCTCAGTTTCTCCATTCCTGGTAGATATAAAGGTGTTCTGACGGGGTCTAGCAGGGTCCGCAGTTGTCCCTCACAACCCTGCTATAACGGGGCAAGGGGCAAGGGCTGCAGGCAGGAGCAGCGTAGGG
>NW_010114570.1:39646-48470 GCF_000699245.1 Pterocles gutturalis | reverse complement strand
CCTTCAATGTCTAATGCTTGAAACCTATTTGAGACCTTCCTGCTTGGATGGTTGTGATATAACATTTAAGTTCTGTGACTTGGTGACTTTTTGGCCCACTTAAGCTTAGTTATGGTCACAGAGGGATCAAAGTGATGCAGTGCCCTAGGAGAGAAGAGGCAGATTCCAACTGGGGAGCTCTTGGGTTTACAGGGCAGCTGTGGCAGATATATGGAAAATCTGTTGATGTGCTGCAAAGTGACTGGTATTTGTAAACTGTTTGCTGGGTCATCTGTCTGCTTCAGGCTGCAAACACAGGAGTTGCACAGGGAAAGTAAACCCAGCAACATCTCAGTGAAACACTGCTCACTGAAACACAGAGGGGGGTTTAATCTTCTGGCAACTCAGCTTTCACAGACATTGATAAGGATTGACTGTTAGTGACTTATGGTGGTATCACTCCTAATTTGGGAAAACTGAGAGCTGTTTCAGATGAGTGCCAAACCATATGTGTCTTAGTGAGAACTAATGAAGGATTTAACTGTACTTCATCCAAGAAAGGCCATGCTTGGGTGCTGAGTTCTCCCCATCCCTCTGTCTTTGTCTGCTGTGCTCCCACAGGCAGAGTTCACACCTACAGACTATGTGTGCATTTTCCAGCCTTCAAACAAATGAACAGGAAAGAGCAAATTATTGCTGAAGACCTTGGTCTGCTTTTTCTCCACCATGTTTCCCTTGTTAAGAAAAGACAGTCCTGACTCAAAACTACTGCGTTTGCTGGATGTGAAACAAGGACAAGCAACTTGCATGCTGTGCACTGCTGCTGCCCTGTACATCGTGCTTCATCTCTGATTGGCATTGTTTGTGACTTACCAGCAAGACTCCTCCTGAAGAGGAGATCCCAAGCCAGAAAGGAAATGTGCCCACCTTGCTGCACACTCTCCAGCTCTGTCTCAGGGCATGAAAGGGAACGATCTCCTCCCCAAACTGGAGGTATTCCTTGATGTGAAACTGAGATAGAAACAGGCTTGTACTGGAATAAAATGTAGCTGTCCTCAGGAAGGTGGGCATGTCAGTCGCCTTTCCTTGTGCCCCTCCGTGCTCTGCCAGCAGAGGAGAGCAGTGCCCATGCGAAGGGATTCAATCCTTTGGGGGCCCTAAGGAGTTCCCCGTGGCTGGGACTCATGCTCAGTGCTGGTGAGCCTGTGCACGTGCTGCTTCCAACCTCAAGTGCTCCCGATGGCACTGGGAGCCCCACATGTGCACAGCCACTGTGAGCCTTTGCACGCACTGGGCAGTTCCCTGAGTACCCTGGGAGTGGGCAGGGAGAGAAGTGCAGTTTGCCAGCAGCACCAGAAGAACCCTCAAAGGGGCCTCTGTGGATTCAGTCCTCGAGGATTTGGTCTGGGTGTTACAATGTGAGTGCTCAAAGGTCCTAGTAAGAAACAGTCCCTCATGACCACTGAGCTGGGCTCAGCAAGGAAAGCTCTCTGACACAGCATAAGCCAGTGACTGATTCCACTTTTTAGCATACATTACATATAATTAATAAAGCAAATTTAAAAATGAAATAAATATATGTATATAAGTATAAATATGTGTATACATATATGTAGATATACATACACATATTATCTATAAATATGTATTTATATGCATATAATGTACATACTTTTAATTATACAGAATCCATCTACTTACTTGTAATTATACATAATGTATCTACTTAGAGAACTTACTGTAGAAAGCCATCCTATGGGAACCAACCTGGCATTTTTCACCTTATTGTTCAGAGGTAAGAGGTAGGTGCATATGAGCTCTCTCTACACAGACTTTAAGTAAAAATCATTTCAAGAAAAAAAGCCCCAAAGAAAAAGGACTTCAACATCCCTTCTCAGGCACAAAACCCTTTTAGCAGCTTGCTAACGGTTGTGGATATTGACAGAATAGTTTGATGCGGCACAAGAGGTCACACAAGATTTCTGATAATGACATTATGCTGACAAAAAGGGGGCTTAGGATGCTCTTTGTGGTACTGCTGTTCAGGGGACTAGAAATGCACATCCTAGGCTACTTGGCACGTGTATATTAGGATGAAAGGGTGAAGCACCCAGAGGAAAGAACAAAGAGCTGTTGCCATTTAATCTGATTATAAATCAGGGGCATGGCAATTCTTTGCTTCTCTTCAAGTGGCTAAAAGTACTGGAGGCTAGATTATGCTCCCTCCTCTCTACTCCCCTCGCCATGCAGGAGGTGGAGTCCAGGTCTCACTCTTGGCACAACCCATGTGAGGAGTGTCCCCAGCATCTCCCCACTGCTTGTGAGAGCACAGGGGCTGCAGGTGAGTTGTCCATTTACACCAGTGGTGTAAAAAATAGGGGCAGACTGAAAGAGATGATAAGCTACTTAGCAAGAAGGACATAACAACACATCATCGGGCTTTCCAACAGTTGACTCTACCCACCCCAATGAGATGAATCAAGTAACCTCTGGAACTAAATACACTGAGTTATCCCATGACCTGTCAGGCTCATTTGAATGTGCTATGCTATTTCAGTTTAAGTGTGAATTATAGTATATCTCATTAAGTTAAAAGTGCTGTTTTAATATTAGCATATGGGTTGGGTTGGAGGGGAAGTTTTAGGATTTTTGGCAGGGGGGATTGTTTGGATGTTTTAACAATTAAAACTTGTTTGGGAGGAAAAATTGGCCCCGAAACCAAAGTTTTCAATTTTAGAAATACTTACGTAAACCACGTAAATGTCATCATAGGAGAAGCCTTGTGGTCTTAAAAGTTAACTGTGTACAAAATTTTGTCTGGCTACTACATTAAATCTTTCTCTTAAAGCTATCCAGCTAGCAAGACTTCACAGTGAAAATCTGTGACAATAAACTCCAAGCAGATTTCTCCCCCTGCTTCTTTATTCCCTGCCCTGCTGCAGCAAATGCTTTGTGCTGTTTATTGTAGGGAGGCTCTTTCTTCCATCCTGTCCACAGCAGGGACCTTAAGTCACACTTTTCTGTGTGGAATTCTTGGAATTGCCTGTCCAATGATTCAGCACAAGTCTTTCAGGACCTTTTTTTCTGTTGTGATTTCTGGAACCAATTTTTGTCTGGGAAATAGTTGCTGGTGAATACATATCCCATTTAAGAACTTTTTAAAAGAGCTTCAGACTATTCAAGTGCCATTTCACCATTTTTGAAACACACAAAATTTTAATTTTAAAAATAATTTTTTAAAGTAATATAATCCACCTTCCCCACATTCCCACTCCAGTTGTTCAGATTTTACTCTTGATTCAAATGCTGAAAATCTTTCTCTAGGTAAAATGCCATCTAATCCAGCCAATTACTTACAAACCAAAATTCAGGCATGGAAACTTATGTAGCTTCCAAAAAGATCAGCTTTTCAGAACATGGCAATAGTTTGCATAGATAATATACATACAACTGTATATAATAAAATAAAAATAATACAATATAAGGCTAATGCTTGTTCTTACATGTAAAAGGTCTTCGATTTATCTTTTCTGTCTATGATAGCCATCCTCAGGATGAAGTTCCTGTAGTAAAAGACGTACATAAACTTCTCTGTGCAAAATTTGAAGTCCTGAAACAGGCAGAAAGTTACAAACAAACAATACATATATGATTTGGCCTCAAATTCTTAAAGATTTGAGAAGCTGTAAAGGTCAGATGTAAAGCTTGATGTTCCATGACATATCACAGGTTCAGACTTTACAGCCATGGCCCCAGCAGTACTTTTTTGTTAATTCCACTCCATCTTTATCAATAATTCTGTCTGAACTACACGTAGAAGCACAACATTCTTTGAAGTCTGAAAACAAAATTCAGCCAAATTGTCTCTGGGCAAATTTCTGTCATCACAAAGCCCTGTGGAACTGATTTAAAGTCAATAGGAGCTTTTAATGAGCGAGAGAATTGGAGTGTCAGGGGGCACACAGGAGCAGGCTGCACTACCCTTGTTTCTCATTGCACGTTACACAATACTGGGTTTGTGCGGTGGGCAGGAAGGAAAACAGCTTACAAAGAACACCCATCAAAATGAGTGTTGGCAAAAAAGGAAGAAGTGAGAAGACTGATTGTTCAGCTCTTGTTGTGGATAGGATTGTAACACAAGAGCAGACATGCTGGGTTAGACCAGCATCCATTTTGCCTGTTATGCTCTTTAATATTGGCCATTAGTGGATGTCAGTGTAAGCATACGAATGAGGCACGTCCTGAAGGCAGCTTCACAGAGGTGAAATGAGAATGAGCAAAACAGTCCACCAACTTCACTGCCAAGTATATTCAGCAGAATATTGCTGGCATATTCAGGCAGACTGAATAGTAATTATTCAATTGCTTTCTCTGAACTTCTGTTTGTGTTTCTTCTCTATTACAACTGAAACTAACAGTACTGTTGCAGACTGGGAGGATATTGTGTTCACAACAGAAGTAGTGATGGTGATATAATAGCCTAGAACTTCTTGTGCAATGACGTAAGCACGTCATATGCTGTATATAGCAAAGAGACAACTTAATCTATCACACAGTTGCGGTTACCTCTAGGGTAGGAGAGGGAAGACATTTAAAAGGACATAACACTACCCAAAGACTGAGGACAAAAAGCAAAGATTATCTATCAAAGTGAAATTATGCAGGAACTGTTAGGTTTATAATTTCGTTCTAAAGTTGGTTTGACTATTTCAACATGGGTGGAATTAGGCCTGCTGTAATTTCTCAATTGAAGTTTGATTAAAGTATGACAGCTAATATCATAATATCAAAGAGCACTGCAGGAGCAATAGAAGCTACAAGCTGTCAAGATCTTGGAATGGAAAGTTTTACTTACCAGCCCTTGCTGAGAGACAGCCAGACTGTGAGTCCTGTATGCTGGATCACCACAATTTGCTCTGTGTCAGCTTTCTTGAGAGTTTGTCCATTCAAGTACTGATTATGCCTGACCTTTCCTGACATCTGAAATCAATCAAGAATGCAATTAAATGATATGAGAGTATCTGTAAGGAAACCATTTGAGTATGTAAATTTGTAGAAATCTGATGTGTCTCAGGAAGAAGAATTACCCCTTGACAGGTGGTAACTGAAAATTGTAAGTTTTAAAGCTATTATTTGCTGGAAGTACTTACAGACTGACCAGTAAGTTCAGAATTACAGCTGAAAATTCTCTGGTGAAGTGTTGATGAAAAAGGTACTTTTTCCTCCAAAGATGCTGAGTCATTGAAACTAAAACATCTGCTAGTCAGGGTCATTTTCCATGGTATAAGGGCATGCATTTGCTCAGAACAATCCAAACTCAAGTCTCAAATTGAATCAGGAAAGGATTTCAACTTGGCATTTTCCCACAGATATGTATGCAATTACCACTTACTTGCTTATTTTAGCTTATTGAGCAAGTAAGTCTTAAGCTGTTGCATTCAAATAATTATTCACCACCCTCAGGTGAAAATTTTTGGAGGTATCTGTCAACCAAAACCACTTTTCAAGTTTTTCCTTAAAATCTTCCTTTCTTGCAAAAATCTTCCTTTCTATCAAAAATTTGAGAGCAGGCTGTCAGCTGATTTCCTGTGCCCTGGACTGGCACACTGCCCAGTGCTGTTTTGCTGGTTTCCTTTAAGTGTGTTAGGTTGAATTGACTTGTATATGAACTGAGACATCCAGCTCCTTACTGCAGGGGGGTTGGACTAGATGACCTTCACGGTCCCTTCCAACTTAAAGTATTCTATGATTCTGTGATCCTTGGGGACAAACAGATTTTTTGCTCGTTATTTGTGCATAGAGAGGTTCCTGGCCTGTACTGCCATGCCAACAAACTATCAGGAAAACCATATTTGAGTAAGTACAACTTCCATTTCAAGCAGTTGCAACTCAAGGCAAATCAATGTTTGTTCTGTCGACTTTACTGATATTCAATGTGTCAGTTAAGCCACAACATAGCTGTGACACAGCAACAGAACAGACCACAGTTTCTTATCATTGCAATGGTGTTCTTTTGTGCTACTCTTTAGGGTAACCAAGGCGTGCTGGAGGGGTCTTAAGTGCTGCACCTCAAAAGAGATCCTACTGAGGGAAAGGTGGCAAATTAAATAGCCATTTCCACTGCTTTAGTGAGAAATCCCTGACTCCATTTCTTTCTCTTAATTGAAACAAGAAGTTGCAAAATATTCAGGTTTGCTATATGTTTCTGGTAGGGGGAAAGAAGAATACTCTTACTACAGTTGTCCTATGTCCTAGTTGCCAGTTGGATGAAAAAAGCAGTTTCCTGAAGCTGTTGGTTAGATATCAGAGTGCCACCTGAAAAATCAATAGCTAAGAAAACAGCTCTGAGATACTGGCAAGCTCGCAAACAAAAAAATCCCACCAGGAGCCTGCTTTCCTAACACTTCCATCTCACTTTTGAGGTCAAAAGCTAGAGAATAGATGTTGGTTTTGGCTGCCTTTCTGAACCCAGTAATAACTATTATTAGCTTGGGAAATTTAGTTCAGAGTTTCAGTAGTGTGCCTGAGTGCCTAGAAGTTAATGCTAGGTGTGTATCCAGCTACATAAATTATTCAGTTCCTTTCTTTGTATATATGCTTCAAGAATCTTTTTTTCTTATATTCTCTTCTAAAACTTGAAGCCATCAAGTTTCAGACGTGGCTGAAACCAGGCTATAATAGTACAGCTACAACAGGTTATAGTACTGACAGAAACTTTTTATCTGATGCAGCCCTTTTCCCACTTTCACAATAGCTCTTTTTTTTTTTTTTTTTTTTTTTTTTTTTTTTTTTGGTGCCCAAAACACACCCCCAGAACATTTTTTTTTTTTTTTTTTAGTTTTTTTGGAGTGCCAAACACACAGCCAGAGCACATTTCTATTCATGTAGTGTTCCTCAACTGTTAATTCCACTATATCTTTGCCTACTCACAACTCATTATATAAGATTAGTAACCTAAATTGCATGGCACTCTTCCTACTCTTTGACTGGATGATGGTGAGTTCCCTGTTGGGGCACCAATACCTTATTTGCAAATAAAATAAGTTGTCACTTAGTGAAGAGCCAAACATTTGTGTGGGCAGATGTCCATTAGCACAAATGTTCATGGATTAATCACCAAAAGGGGTGTGAACACTTTTGAATAAAAAAGCAATTTAGAATTCATGCAAACGTTTGTGAATTTCCCTAGCTTTTCTTTAGCTTAGAGAAGGCCTAATGTTTTGATGTGGGACTCGCTGATAATTTCAGTGCAAAATAGAGTATTAGAACTGAAATATGAATTCAAATTTCACAGACATTTACAAGTAAATTTGTTTTATTGTATGTGCAAGTTGTGCTTTCTATTATACTGATTGTAAGAAGAAAGCATTTTACAAAGCACAACCATGCACTGTACAACACTGTTGCAGCTCAGTGCAGAAATCAAGGAGCGTTCTGGGACTCCTTAAATTGATCAAACAACTTCTGCTTTCAAATCAACATGTCTTTTAAATACTGTATGTTTTAGTGGTATATTCCCATTACTTATTATATGCAGATGGCTATATTCTCCACAGCGCTTTATGAAGTGATCACTGTTTTCAGCTACTCTGAGCATGCTTATTGAGCATGCATTACCTCAAATATATCATCTGTGTATCATTAAATGCAGCCTTGTAACAGAAGCTGAAACCTCTACCTGTGATTTATAGTTAAAGAAAATGTTTCTCAAACATGCAGCCTTGTGGAAACACGGCTCTTGCACTTGCAAGACACAAAACATTACAAGGACCCTGCAAGTTAGAACTGCTGTGTTAGTTGTTCATTGCTGATTAGATAACTTGTTACAGGTGGTTCTCTCCTTACTGCAGCCAGAGCAAGTTAGAATGATAAGACTTACTGCACATAATTTTAACAGAAGCGTATAAGCAAAAAAAGCTGCTGGACTGATTGTGAACATCAAGAAAGGAGCTTTGGAAAAAACTGATTTGTATGAGAGCCTGTGAATTGCAGAAAGGCATTTACTTAGCTCCTGACACAAATATTTTGAAAGGCAGTTTGCAAGTATTAAGTGCTTGATCTTTGGAATAGCAAAGATTTACTTAGAACTAAAAGTACAAGGTTAGATCCCTAGCACTGGAGAAGTGCTTTTAAAGAAAAACTACTGCAGTTATGTTTTAAGCGCATATCTTACTATAATAACATATGCATTAGTTATAAACACCAACTGCTGTTCAAGCACAGCTGTTTACAAAGATAACGTATGACCTGACCTTCATAACAAATCCATGTAACTTAATGAAGACCTAATGCCACGAGCACAAAATATAAATGAGAAAAGGAAGCATGAGGTCTGACAAATACTAGGAACATTTCTTTTTTAGCATATTACTCTCTCTTTCTCTCTCTCTCTCTCCTTTTTTTTCCTTTGCATGATTTTAATAATTAAAGCAGAAGAATTTTTATAAAATTTCTGAAGTGTTATGTGCATGTCTTTCCCTTACCCATGGGTATCATCAGCATGAACTTACTTAAATATTCTCAGCAGTAAAGTACCATTATAACCTGGCACTACCATTTCCTACAATGATAATTTCTATAGCAGTGAATAAATTCTGGACCTTTCTTAGGAAAAAAATGACACATGCTAAATCATAGGCAGGAAACCACCAGTGAGAAAAGCCCACAGCCCAATATGCACTTTTTGGATCATGTAGCTGAAGCGAACATCCTGGACCATGATCAGAATCTAGGGACAACTGCCCTGTGGCAAAAACATAGGGAACAACAAAGTGACTAAACCTTTGTCGCTGATTAAAAACAAAGAAACAAAGAACTTCTCCACCCTCTGAAGGGGGGTAGAAAT
>NW_010114570.1:19727-39615 GCF_000699245.1 Pterocles gutturalis | reverse complement strand
CTTGTGAGATATAACCCTGACAGGCAGCCAAAAACACATTAAAGAAGAAATCAGGTTGTGGGATGTGACAGACATCCCCATCTTCCACCCTCATGTTACTTTTGGCATAATGGTTTTGCTCTTACTGGTGAAGTCCAGTTGTGATAAGATACACCTAGCAGCTATTGTTCCCCCTGTGTCCACCCCACCTTCCCCCTACCAAATCCTTCTGTCAGCAAAGAAATAACCATGAGCTTCCTCACATCTGAGCTTCTCCTGAGAGATCTTATACCTTGTAGGAAAAGGGCTAAAGGAGGAAAAATAGAGCACTTTCAGGAAATAAAAAATACAAAGCCATCTTTGGCTGGATGAAACAACTTTCTATTGCTTCACACAGCAATGAGAACAGAAAAAAGTTAGATTATCACATATGGTTGTAAGATGTTATTTAAACACTGACCTGCACAGGAATGAGGGATGGGAGAGAACAGAAGGTAAAACAGGTTAAGTATAATAGCCTTTTAAAACCTTACTAAATTGAAATATCATACCCTAGTTTTTCTAATTAGCTAGTCAGACTTATTTTAGTAACCTAACAGAAAGAAAAGCAGTTTTCTCTTTCTTTGCCTGTAATAACAGCTAGCTTATCCGATACTAGTAAGAGCTGTGAGTTTCTGGGTTTATTGATTGCCAGGTAACAGTAGTGTTACAGTGCTGTGCTGCCTACAGAAAGTGCTGGGAATATTTTTCCTTCCCAAGGATGGGGGTCAGCATGCCTCCCCAAGCCACGTTCTGTGAAGCGACAGCTGCAGCATATCATGAACGGCTGCAGTGTGCTCACAGCCAGCCAGCTCCTGTAGGCAGCCTGTACCTCCAAGAGTCCCCAGCACGAGCCAGCTGGAACCAGTTGTTGTGTTAAGATGGGAGCTTGTGCTTAGCAGTGCTGTTGGGTGAGGGCACAGGCACTGAATGAAACACGATCTGACTCTGAATGATTACAGAAAACACACGGTGCTGGGAGTAAAATGAGCTAAGGAAATATTCTGAGTGGAAAATCAGAGGAGATAAAAGCAGATAAAATGCCACAGTTGAAACTGTTGAGAAATGTTGAGGACAACTGGGGATGGTTTCAAGCATCCTGCATGCTGAATCTGCTTGTGGTAAATAATGTCTACGTAACTTTGTATTTAGTAAAAACTGCTTCTGAAGCACTTTATTTTTTATAATAGTTTTTACTCCACAAATGAGAAGGGGTACAAGGACTTTTCAAGTGAAAAATTGTCCTCATTTGGCTGCATGAATGAGGAGTATGAGAATGTAATTTTGCAAAATTATCTGGTGGATATGGAAAGGAAATTTTGAGAAATTTCCAAGATCTCACACTGTTAAAAAGTGTCTCCTTTTACTAGAGAGGATCAAAGGGCAGAATGATATTGTTCACAGGCAGTTCCTTCACTCTTCCTAATTTTAAGACAACTGTTTGTATATACTAAGTCTTTTTCTAACCACAGAAGAACAGAAGGAGAGGTTAGGGTTGCAGATGACCAGGAAGAAGGCTTTGCCATGCTCCTGTGATATATACATTTTGTTCTATCCAGCTTGTGCTTCTCTTTGAAAGAGTGAACCTCACAGAGAAGTAATATGCAAAAGAATTGGTTGTAGGTCTTCAGAGAGCTACACAGAACACCACATAAGTCGGTTAATTTGCCAGCTGGAGTTTTTCGAGAGGAAATTATATTGGAGGCTCATGAGTGAGCTTTTATCTTGCGAATCAGGAGACAAAATATTGACCCCTTCCATATCCATGGGAGAAGATTTCCCCCTAAACGTTGTGCAGGGAGTAACAAGAGGACTCTTTGGCATTAGCTATGAAGGACAGTGTGTGCACATACAGCCGCAGCCCAAAGTCTGAAAGGAAACTCTATTCCTAACATCCGAGTTGGCCTGTGTGTTGCTCTGACCTGTCATTTTATAAAGGTTTGGGATTTTGAGAAGTGTCTATTAAGTATTTGTGTTGAGTGATATTCCAGCAGTGAAAATGGTTTGCTGTATGATTTCTCTTTTTTGACATTTCAGCATTGCTATCTTTCTTCTAAATAAACTGTTTAAAGGTTTTTTTTAACTTGATAAATCATCGGTTTCTTCCATTCATCGGTTAAGTATTTGTGTTGAGTGATATTCCAGCAGTGAAAATGGTTTGCTGTATGATTTCTCTTTTTTGACATTTCAGCATTGCTATCTTTCTTCTAAATAAACTGTTTAAAGGTTTTTTTTAACTTGATAAATAATACTTCATCGGTTCTTCCATTCAGGTCTATAAGTGTGTATAAAATGAATTATTGCCTAATGCAAGTAACGTCACAAACAAATTTTTAGTAGAGATGGATGTTTAAAAAGCCTAGAGTGGTAGCAGTTCCCTACTTCAGCTCTGGAACGGAGTTCTGACAGGAGCGTAAGAGCTAAATGTTGAAAACTCTTTAGATGCCTAATTGCTCTAGTACTACTGAGATTTAGGTGTCTAACTACCTTTATAGAGCTGACTCTACAGTTAGGCGCTTGCTGTAGCACAGAAATTCTTGACTCAGTTAGGTTTTTTCAAGTTGCCTGAAAAATAGTCGTTGCTTTCCTAAAGAGAAACTATCCCTGTCAGGCCCTGAGAATGTAGAGGCAGGAACTATATTAAATACTTTATTCAGTGTGCTCTTCTGGGGGAAAAAAAAGTGGTTCTCAGGATCTTTTGTACAACGAGATGGTGGTTAAGGTTACACTCCCACAGTTTCTAGGAAACTGGTGGGTGTAAATCATGCAGTTTTTTTCTGGCTTACTGCCACAGTCAGACAGGTGGTTCTAAAAGTCAGACCTAAAAGACAAGAGTAAATTGGCTTACAATGCTAAGTATAGCTCATAGGTTGATTAACATTCCTTACGGAAACTTCTAGGTAAGGACCTGAATAAAAGTTTTTTGTTTATGTATATTATTATATTTTTAGTGTTTGTCTTTCTCATGAGGCAGCTGTTAAAGTAGTATTGAAGATTCTAACAGTTTTAAATAGCACAGAAGATGAGACAATTTAACCTGCTTAGATTTTGCAAGGAAAGAAGAGTTTAATTTGAAAGACAGAGTTCAGAACCCTGCTGCATCATGATGCAAAATCTGTCTCAAATTATGGATTATTAAAGGGTTAAATGAGTGCTAGCTAAATTTCACCTCTCCAGTATTTCTGGGATTATATTCTGCTCCATTCATTCTTGTTTTCCCCAGGGGAATTCTCTCTCCTGCTGCTTCAGCCAAAGATTTTCCCCAAGCTGTTTTCTCACTATGGTAATGATAGAAGGCATGATTGTGACTTTGTCCAAAATACACCCTGTCGGCTCTGTATTCCCATTCTCTGGCCCCACTGTGCTGCCCCCTCAAATGGTGTAACAGAGCTTCACTTCCTGGGGTTTTAAACTCACAGGAAAGTATGTGCTGGCAGCTTTTCTAGTAGCAAGCTGAAAATATTAACCACAGTTTGAAGCTTCTCAATTGTTTCTGCCTAGGAATATTGCCTATCACTTGTTCCCATAGATTATATGTATTTACAATGACAAATACACAAGAGTGAAAATTAGAATGTGTGTAATTAGCTGAACACGAGTCAAAACTGTTATGGTACTGAGAGGTCAACATTGCACTGAGATAGACAAACGTGATCTATTTTTCACAAGTCACAATTCTGATGACTACAAATTTATTATTTACTGGTTAATTTGGTGAGACAGACAGGTAATATCATGATGTGATATCAATTACATCACTTGACAGATTACTGAGCCTTTGGAAGAGATGAGCCTTGTTCTCTCACACAAATTATTCTTTTGAGTATAAGTATTAAATCTCAGTCAATACCAGGGAATACAATACTTAAATAATGGATTATTATGTTCCCTGTTGGGGAATCAAGAGGGGGAAAAAAAAAGGTTGTTTAATAAATAATATTTTGCCATTAATAGCAATGATTCTAGGTGGAAGCAAGCTAGTTACTAACTGTGTTCCTTTCTCAAACTGTAACACCTTCTGTTGACATTTCAGTATTTAAGATCTTTAGATTATGTTATCCCTGTATGAGTACATTCACTCAATATTTACACTGTAAATGTCTTCATTTCAGCATATTTTTTTTCCTGATCAACTGACTCAAAACCTATGACTTGATCTAGATATCATACACTTGGATACTTCAGTATTGTCCAAGTCTGTTCACTAGTTATTTTGGTGCACCACAGTGGGAAGCAGCGATTATGTAATACTTTTTCTGAGTGTTTACTGGCAAGGAGTTACTTTTCTGTTCTTAACCTGAATAGGAATGATGCCAAGCTAATTAGTGGTAAATAAGTCTTGATACTTATTATGTGAAGGAATCCAATAATCCTTAATGAGAAGGAAAATGTATTTGTCTAAGAGAGAGAGAAACAGATTTTACAGAGAATTATATCTGAACACTCCAGATCTGGCTTGCCATTGAGACATTTTAAAATAGTCATTAATTACACTGGAGTCAGAAGTCAAATATTAATCCACTGAACATAAGGCATCAGCACTGGCTGACTGTGTTGCCTTACCAGAATGTCTGAACTCCTGATGTGTGGAAACTACTTCCCAGATATTGGAGGGCAGGACATACTCCTTGTCTATGCTGCTCTTAACCACTCTTCAGAGACATTGTCAGGATAATTACGATGTAAGGAAAAATATTACTTCTCATTAAGCTTCTGATGCTTACACCTGAAACTCTGAGCAGGTGAGAGGATGAGGTGGCCTTGGGAGAACTTTTCCTGCTTTTTTTTTTTTTGTTTGGTTTTCTCGTTTGCTCATTACTGCACAGACAACTGTTAGGAAAGGCTTTACTACGGGAGCTTCAGTATCTTCTGTCATTGCTCATTTCAGCTGTCTCCACTGAGCTTTTCTACCCATGTAGCAGATCAGCAGAAGCAATTGTCAGTCAATCCTGAAGACAAGAGAAGAAATGCTTGTGCTAGGGGGGATTTATGTTCTACCAGGAAATGGCACAATAGGCCATAGAATTCCAGCATTGTAAAGAGTTAAATAATGGTTGAAATAACAGGAAAAATATTAAAAGTGTGTTTGTTAATAGAAACAGTGTAAAGAAAAAAAAATTAATGAATCAGTCCTTTTACATGTGAGGTTCCAGAACAATATATGTAGAAAAATGTATTCAGAGGTATTGAGAAATTCTCAGGTTTATTAATACTCTGAGAACTTTCAGCATTTTTATTCTTGTCAGCATTGTGTGAGTCAATGCTGCTTTTTGCTTACAATATTCTTAGCAAAAAATCTGGCAGGTTTTCATGATACTTCTGCAGTGGTAAAGAATCTGTGACTTGATGCAGAATCTTTCTGTGATGTTTCTGCCAGTCAAAAGGGGACACAGAGAAACTCCCTTCCAGCAAGAAGTCTTTCCCCAGAATACAGGACCAATTGTGTATTTTATTTTGTTGCACAGAAGATAACCAAGAGAGTATGTCTCTCTGCTAAGTAGTAAACAAAGAGCAAGACAATAGTGTAATTTTTAAAGAGCTCACAACCTAAGTTAAAAAGAACTCAGAGGGCTGGATCCAGAGCTGTAGAAAGTCCAAGAGAACTGTGGAACCAGTGTCAAACCATGCGAGGAGCAGATGTCTCAGTATCACTGTCTCTAATCATGCCAAGATATCGGTCTTAAGTTAGGAACACCTTAACTAATGACACTGTCAGTGAACTAGCATGCCGAAATAATTGCAGACAACGGATAACCTATATCAAGAAACTTCATACAAATTTAAATATTAGAAGAAAGTGGTTTTTTTCTATTTATCATGCCGTATACAAAAGTAATATTGGACAATCTGAAATTGTTGCTTGCATTGTACTTCAGAAGAAAGGCTGACAAGCTCCTGTTGAATAGCCTAAGGACCTGTATTCTCAAAGGGATTTATTAAGACCTCTATTCATCATTTTCGATTGAGTCTCTTTAACATAAAATGAGCAATCCTCAGAGGGCCTCAGTTGTGTTTGGGATTTATAAACTATACCCTCAACAATGTGAGTGTTGCTATTTATGGAACTAAGATTGTATAACACTTGGACAATAGTTTCCCAGAGTATGCAAAATGCAGACTTACAATAGAGAATATATTTTTCTAATTTATAAACATCTGGACAAACCAGTACACTGTCTAGATCCCACAGCAAATTAGGGTCTGATTTTTAATTAAGTTTGGCATGCATCAGAGAGGTACATATGTTCAGCACATGTTTTTACCTTATACATCTTTTGCTCCATTACCTACATATTGTTCAAAATGGAGTCTGCTGCTGAATACAAACCTTCCAAATTGCTTTACTAAAAAAATTCACTAAAGGAAAAATAATTCACATTGTTGACAAAATGGAGCCATGATTTTTCTGAAAGAAAGTTGGGGAAAAATTACTGGACTTGTAAGATGATTATAATTAGTCACCAAACCACATGCACTTTCCAGATTTTGAAGCCTCATACTCAAGCTAAATTCACCAAAAAGATGTTAATTTATCCCTAGTGTTTGAGGATCCATGCGACTCTTCGCCAGTGAAACAAATAGTTTTATTGTTCTGAGTTTTTAAAAAATCATGTTTTCATATAGTTACGGTGTGGGGAGGACTCAGAATTTAAACACTGGAGCTCATGATCTTTGAGAATTATGATTGTAGGTACAATTATAGTGATATGCTCTCTGGGAAATCTTTTGGAAATGAGCTTTATGAGCTTGAGTTGCACAAGTATGAGGATAAATTACAAGTCTTTAAAACTAAGTCTAAAATTACAGCTGCATAAATCCTGGCTTGGCTCTCCTCCCCAAGCACACCTGGAGCTGAAGACAGTATATCCCAGAGAACTCTGCTTGGACCCTTGCACCAAGGCAGATGGGACAACATTTCCAGGACTACTAGGTCTTGCATTCTTATAAAAGTAAATGCAGAGTAGTCTGTGACCATGCAAATCCAGAAAGGCAGGACTGTACTGGTTATTGGGTATGTGAGCTGTCCTTGCCACTAGCAGTAAGTGAAGAAAACTGAGACATTGGAGATGAGTACCTGCTGGCACCTTTCACTCCAAAAATCTAGTCCTGCAATAGTCTCATTAGAAACAAGATTTAAATGCTTTAGGAAAGAGAGTACAAAGTAATTTATGTACTTAATCAGTCAGGCCTCTCAGAATAATACTTCATGAGTGAAGAAGTCAGTTTGGCAGAGTTGCCATGGAGACTCCCATGGCTTTGGAAGACAGCCCCAAAAGTAGATGTTCTGTTTTTTCCCTCAGCTCTGCTGCCAGATACTCTGCAACCCCAAGGACAGGAATGTTGCCCAGGCATCATGCCCTAAGCAGGAACAGAAAAAGACTGGGGATTTCCTGTTTGGTGAGCCCCATCAGCTACACAGAAGACTGGAAGGGATATAAGAGATTTAGTGCAAAAGAGTATTCACCTGATATGGGAAGGTACTGACCTACCAAAGGACGCCACCGAATACAGAGTGAGATACACAGACAGGTCTTTGTGCTAATGCAGAGCGCACACATAGAAACATGCACACGGAACAGGAACTTTGCCACAGAACTTGTCATTATAGGGTTTTTTGCCCAGCTTCGTTGGTCTTAACCGCAAGTCTACACTCATGGCACAGCTATGGTTGGTTGCTGGAGGCTCCTTCTTTTGCAGAGAGCAGCCTCTTTTACCTAGTTACAGCTCTTGACCATCCCTCTTGCCCACTCAAGCCCCAAGGAAAGTGAAAACAGTGGATTCAGTGGATTGTCACCCCCAGTCGCATCCCATGATAGTTCCTTGTTTCTAGGGCAGACAGCCAAGGAGATATCTTGTATCTACATGTTTTTGATTGACACAGCACAAACGTAAAACTGGTTGTCACTTAACGGAATCCATCCTGCATGCTTACATGGTTCCAAAGTTTGCGTCTTTTAAAAGTATATAGAGCTTAATGCTAGGTTTTCCCTAGGGGTAAAATGTGCACAGTTTTGTTTTGTTGCTGTGTTTTTCATATATGACAGTAAATGTTGTTTGAGATGAAGGCTTGACGAATCTATGCATTCTGTTAGTATAGAATTGTCCTAACATTTAGCATCTGTGGCCGGGGTGATTTTCTAGTGTTTTCTGTGAAAGTCACTTAAGTTTTTCAAACTGCTTTGGACAACTCCACCTCTGGCCATCTGTGACGTACCCCTCTTGTTTTGACAGTGGGAGGCACCAGGACAGATGTTTCAGAAAGTCCAGTGAACCTATTTTCCTGACACCTTCTACCTATTTGGGTTTGAAATACTGTGCTGTCCAGCTCTCCCCTTAAAAAGTCATTGTAATTCGGAATAGTGGAGTGTGTAAAGCCTCTTAGTTTGGCACTGAAAAATTACAACACTACATATGCATGTATGACACATGCTATGATACATACTAAATGTGCATATTGTACATATATGGGTGTACTGCAATCTGTACTAAATGTACATATTGGCAGGTGGTCATATGTCATATTTTACCAAAGACAGAGTGTGGTGATGTTGAAAAGAAGCTGAGCTGCTAAGAAATCTCTGTTCTAGGGGAGCTATGTCCCTTATGTTCTCTGTTTCTCATCCTGATCAGATTGGCATAGGATACAGGGGTTTAATTGGCCATTCAGTTTTCACTCCAGCGATTTCTAATCAGCTTCTGGCAATGTGTAGCACAATATAATCCAGAATGTCTCCTGAGCAAAACAAAGCACCCTGTAAAATTGTGTCATTGTGAACTCTTATTTGTGACATCTGGTCATCATTGTGTGTCCCCCCCCTCCCCAAAACACTACAGAAGCACAAACAAACCAGAAAAAGGGCAAACTTTTTAAATGGGAAGAAAGTGGGTAAGAAGGAAGCAGGCATATAGTGATCTGAATAAAACTAAATTGAATAAAAAATCGGTATAAAAGTATGGCTTGCAAAAACTTCATTTGTAAATCATGGCCTAAGTTTAAGAAAATCGAGTACATGAGGTAGACAACAGGCAACGAACAGCCAGATGCAAGGGTGAGGCCAGAGGATAGGAAAGCAGAGACTTGGAGGTTAGAACCTAAGCAGGGAGAAGGGGTCACTTGCAGAACTCATCAGATTTACGGAGCTTTATGATTTCTGGGAAAGGACAGATGATTAGCTATTTCTGGAGATAGTTAACATTCAATCAGAATCTAGCTCTTCTACCAACATTGACCCAGACAATTGTGTCTGCAACACAAGCTGAACTGATGCAGCTATTCAGTGAATAACTCTTAATTTTTGTAGCCTTACTTTAGAGTAATTTGTGATATGAAAACTATTAGCTTGAATAGTGTATGAACAGCCTCTGTAGAAACAGAATACCAAGGAAATACATTATTTCACCGTGTTTCCCAAGAATGAGATTATTTCCTTTTAGCATTCAGTGCGAGAAAAGAAGCTGTTTAACTGACTAAATGAAACTATTTTCACCTCAAGGTGACAGTAATTTGCTTTGTGTGAATCCTGAAGAAGTACAAGAAAATCTGCTCTTTTCTGAAACAAATAAGAAGCTACTTGTTTAACTTTCCTCTTCTGCCCATGTGTAAAATGAAAATCTGAGAAACAACCACAGAGCAAAACTGGATCTCCATTGAATAGTTTCTCAGCGTGTTCATTTTCATTTAGAAAAGTGCAGAGCTGCCTACTGGGAAGACTCTCAGAAAAAATGGGTCTACAAACCACAAAGGCATGCTGCATATTTACCTGGCATGAATCAGCAGACACCCATCTCCTTCAGTGGATCTATTCCAATTTATATACACAACAGTCTTCTGCAATTCTTTATTCTTTACTGTAGCCCCTTCTCCACGTTGCATGCTAACCAGAAAGATTTGAAGATACCATGTGTTTCTAAGTAACCTGTCTGACTTAGGATAGGGGCAGAATTCATTAACATTTCCTCCTTTTCCCATTAGCAGCTTCTTTTTGCACAGAATGAATGTAAAACAGGATATAGAAGACATTAAAAGCAATATTTCATGTGTCCTTTTCGCTGCTTTGAGAAACACAGCAGCTTTAGAGTCTCTTAGGACCACTGCATTTATGCTCCCAGCACTCAACTGACAAATAGATAGTTAATAGATATTTCAAAGATTCTCTTGATATTTCAGGAATCTATAACAGGAAAGCATAATTGATGCTCACAGTAACTGGTAAAAGATTAAATAATTGTGTAATTGTTTCCAAATTCATGTATTTAATATTTTTTCACAATGACAAAGACTTAATAGGGTTTCCTTTATCTTATGTTTCATTCATGAGGTTATGATACATACATATTTACTTTTTAGAGAATTCAGGAATTACTGGGACAGAAGCGTTCCTAAGACACACCACATTTTCTCATGTACTGGTCTACAGTAAACACTCATACAGTCAGGGAAGGGGAAGTTTGCTGCTTTTTTTTTCTTTAATTTGTAGATTTTTTTAAATGAATGCTGTAGAACTGGTATGAAAATCCCTAACTCACAAGACTGTTGTGAGGATTAATTAGTGAATGTTTGTAAGATGCTTTGAAGATGAAAGGTGTGATGTAAATGCTAATTATTTATTATTACTATCTTCCTAATCTTGGACAAATTAGGTTGATGTGGAAATGAGTGACTGATCTTGCTACACAGAGGTGTGCACAGTGGGAGAAGGGCCTTTGCAAGCCTCACATTAACAATTCTCCCTGTGAATATCAGCTCTGTTCTGAATCTCTCCACCTACCCTAACTCTCTGCCTCCACATGGCTTTGACACTGCCCTTTAGACTGAATTGCTACACTACTGCAACCTCTGGGCTTCATCCAACAACCCATGAAATCAAAGATTTTTCCATCACTTATTTTGAACTGGGCAAAAGGTCAAAAAAGAGGCTTTTATGCAGTATTTTGGAAAATAACTAAACAACAAAACCCTGTTTTTTGAAAACTGCCCATATTTGCTCTCTGCATGATTAGCTTGATACATACTGTCAGATTTTGTCAGTTGTGTCAGATCATATTCATATCATAGAGTTTTCTCTGTGCACAATAAATGATTCTTTGCAGGTCCGTGCAGCTGTGAATCTGTAGCTGTCTGCTGCATTAAATTATGTGCAACTTTAGCATCAGTATACTATATCACATAGGGCAAAATATTTTGGTGCTCAGGGCATGAGAGCAGTTTGTTTCCCACTCCTACACCATATGAAAAAGTAATCTTTTTGCCATGAGGCGAAGGCTCTCAGCTCTCACTGCCTTCACAACTGAGCAGAAGCTGCAAGCCATGGTAAGCTACTTTTTATATGCTTATCTCTGTCAGCTGTACGTCAGAAATGTCCCCATATTGGAAGCTGCTCCCCTCAGCTTTGACTCTGAGGACACACCATGGGTAGTCATCGCCATAATGATTGTGAAATCAGAGGTTTGCTTAGAATTGGGCTCCCTTTGACTTTACAGACCATTCCAGCATAGAAAAAGGTGTTAGGGCCTTCAACCTAATTGAGGATATGGTTGCTTAAATAAAAGTGAACGGGTATACAACAGCATCTGTCAGATACAGCAGAGCAGGAAAGTATTAAGCAAGAGCAAACATGCAGGAATTTCTTACAAGTACCAGTTCACACCTGTACATGCTGTCAGTGTGCTGTAGGTAACTATTATGAGGTAACAGATTCAGATAGTTGACATTAAAGCTAGAACAACTGGGACTAAAATAAAACCTGTGTTGTTATTGGCAATGGCAGTTATCCAAGGACTGTGATACATTCTCTGTCACTCTCTGTTTTAAAAGACAGTTTAGATAGTCTATGTGTTCATCCAAATGAAAGAGTGATCCTGTAGCTGATGTGAAATGAGGAGTCAGGCTCCCTTCACCATCTAAGCATCTAGGAGTGCACACAGGGAAGTGTAATGCACAGGGTATATTCACTACTTGTGACACCTGTCAAGCAGAGGTGACATTTATCAGGACAAAGCTCAATAAATAGCAGTGCTCATGGACTATCACAGCATGTCATGCTACTAAAAACTAAAGTACAAACAAAATCCTTTCTGTTGCAGTTGGTGAATTGGCTCAACTGTGAACCGAAGCTGTCTTCCCCACAGTTTGGCATGGGTTAGTTAGCACTGTTGTGTAAGGGAATAGCACTTGAGCTGCAAAAGACAAAATAAACCAGGAGAGAGACTGTTCTGCACCTACAGGTGTGACAGATTGCATCCGTATAGGGCTGTACTGTTGCTCTGGGAAGCAGAGAACATGTAGAGCCAAATCTAGAAAAGGTTTCTGTGTCCCTGGAGCAAGTGTCCTTTTTTTTTATTTTTTAATTTTTTTTTTTTTTTTGTCTGCGACTCCCAAGTCCCAGTAAATTTTTTGGGATGTTCTAGAGCTGTGGTTCTCAGAGCTGTGGTTCTCAGAGTATTAACAATTACAAACCAAGGAGCGGGGTGTCAAGCCACTGTGTGCCCTTACACCAGGAGGTCTTACAAGAGCAAAATTTACATTTATAGGTTTTGTTGACCTCTTTGTAAATCTGTTGTGAGCTGTAGGGGTTTTACAACACCAGACCAGGAAGTAATGTAATTACTTTCCGTTCATTTTGTGTTGATTATTTGTTTTTGATGCTTCTGTCATTAAAGATATATATCTAGATCACAACAATCACTGAGATTTTTTAAATCATGTTTAATGAATACATTGGTAATGTTAGACTTGATGCTGCACTTAGGGAAGTTAGTACATAGCCACTAACTTGCTTGAAAGCTCCCATCTGTCTATCTCAGTGAGGGTCTAACTGCTGAAATGGAGGTAGAAGGCACTTAAAGCACCTCTATACCTCCACAGATCTGGGCCTTATTTTATAACTACCTCACACAGTAAAATAGGATTAGCCTTCTTATGAGCTTCCTTTGGTCTGTTGTTGCTCTATGGTAGAGTGCCCTTTGAGAACAGATACAAAAAAGCTGCTCACCAAGTCTCCAAATTCTCAGCAGCCGTGGTCACTGCCAGGTTGCCTTGGTTGCGTGTTGTTAGGTTTTAAATGCAGGCTTTACTCATTTGATCAGCAAGATTGCTGTCTGCCATTAATAGAAGTGTCATTGGCATTGTGAGGCAAGTTTATCATCAAGTTAATAAGCATTATCTGCCACCATTATATTTTTAGTTTGAAGACATGACAACTGAGGGAAATGACACTACAAGGACTGAAATATATGTCTTCAGTGCTCCTTAACCTAGTAATATATTATCCTGAAGTGCTGAGAGCCACATGAATATCAAAGCTTGAGATTCTATGGACTCAATATTGAATGCCAATCTGTAAAAGATTAATTATTTGAATTTAGAGAGGACAGCTTTGCTGAACCTATCTGAGTACATTACATATAACCTTTTTCAGCTGTCACACAAGAGCCCGTTTGGATTCTAAATGAGATTTCTGACATTAAAGGCCAGTGCCAAGGAAGAGTATTCTGTGGTAAAAACCAGTAAGATTGATAAGGTTATGTGGCATCATGTCTAAAATAGCTACCATTCTCAAAAATCATACTAACAGTGGTCCTCCTTAAGCTAAGGAGTTAAGCATTGGGAGTTAAGCATGATAATAGACTGGGGATCCTTACCTGTGCCCAAAATCCTAGTTATGATAGGATAAGTATAGCCTGATAGACCAAACCAGCCCTTCAGACTACAAAGATTATGCTTCTCTAATCTAGTAACTGTTCTTAGAAAAATTAATAAGTACTTTCTGATGACTTACTTAGTACAATTACTGAAATTATTAGAACTCCCAGTAAAGATACTACAAGATGCTTTAAAGGAAAATAACTATGCATCAGAAGCAATATTGTGCTGTAGATTAAAAAGCACTGTCCATCTATACATATTGGCATGCTGTGCATGGGAGAAGCTCTGTGTGGAAGGACTGTGGAGGAAGGAAAAAGCAAAAAATCAAAGGAGCACAGGCAAAAAAGGACTGTTTCCATTTTTTCCATGTAAGCATGCAACTAATTCGTCTTAGAGGCTGAGTGCCTGCAACACTGTCTCTAAACCTTTTGCAGAACATCTGTGCTAGAGATGTGCAGACAGGGCTGTTCTGAATTGGTTCTGCATTTACTAATTTATTACCACCTGCAACAAGTTTATCACATATTACTTTCCCCAGAAGGTAAATTATAAGGGCAAAACACATAGGGCGTAGCAACTGTGTGTGAAGAAGTGTCATTAAATTTTATTGTATTGCTGGAAAAGCTTCTGGTGAATTCAACTCGTGTTTATTCAGGTTATGTGTTGTACGTGGGTTTGGGTGATAGGTAGATCCTCACACAGGGTCCTATGGAAAACACAAACAAAATACTCCACTGAGTATGGAACTGAATTTTACAGGGATTAAATGAATAAAAGGACACAAGATGCAATTTCCCATCTTCTGATTGAATACTACAGAATGAACTGATCAAACCTCTTTTTTCCCCAGTGCCTGTCTTTATCCCACGTACTGTAGAAAAGTCCTGCGAAACCGGACTAATGAAGGTACAAAGAGGTTTAAGCCATGAGTTTACATCTTTAACATGCACAAACAGGTGCTTGAAAGAAAAATGTAAACAACCAGTAAATGTTGTGATAATAACTGGAAAAATCTCGGAAGTCTCCCTAGCCCTTCAAATTGGACTATTAATTATAGTTATAATTTTTATGGATTCATTCTAGCAGTTATGTTGAAAGGGCCACACTGCTCCAAAAGACTTTGCACCATCCAGCCTTCCCTGGTACCCAAAGTAAAGCATTTCCTGAAGAAGCAGACAGATTTAATGAGATAATACTTATCACTGTGTTTTCATCTCACTGCTCTCTGTTTGGCATGTGTTTTTGCCTTTCATATTTGCTTCTATTCTATATCTGTGTGACTGATCAATGACCATTATCTTCTGTATTTTAAGACTAGAGTTAGCTATGTGCCGCAGAGGAGTTTTCTTATACAGACAGAAGATTCAAATATGAAATACAGAAAAGAGAAAATAGCAGTTTGATCAAAAAATGTTCCTTTATCAGCTCTTTCACTCTGAGCTATATTCAGAAAAGAGCTCACAGAGTTCAGGTGATAACAAACAGAACTTAGGAAAATAATGATTTTATTATTGATTTGAAGTAGGATGTTTTCAGAAACATTCACAAGTTTTTTTATAGTCATCACAGAAATAACAGATATCTGCTGGGCAAGTTCCCATATAAGTTATATCCAACAAGAATTTTGACAGAAGTCCCACTGGGGGTCACTGGGAAAAAAGGATGTTTAGCTGACCTTTTTTCTCCCAGGGATCTATTTTTAGCAGGGGCTTAATTTTTTTTTCTTTTTTTTTTTTATTTTTTTTTTTTACTGGATTCACCTCCTATAATAATGTTAACATTTCTTGTTTATGTATTTTGATTGAAGAAATTTAAAGTATTTAGTCTGTTCCTGCTCCTGCTGATGGAAACAAGGAAAACCTCATTCATATGAATGCAAACATGCTTATGTATTGGTGTTAAACGTACTCTTTTATTCTTGCCAAGGGTATATTATGAATTTCTGTTATGAGTAAATTTAAACTCTTCATGCGGCTACCAACTGATTTCAATGATTGCTTACAGACTTGTTTAACAGAAACAGTCACTCTGTGACTTTTGCCCAGGCCAAAATGTGCTTCTCTTCTCTGTGCTTTGGCAGTGCTTACAAGTGAAATTATGTATTGTGTATTTTTGTATACAAGTGATTTTTTATTACCAAAAACCTACTGTAAACACAGTTTTATTGAAATTTCATGCACAGCAAGGACATTTTAAGAACAGTAGCCAAAATATGTGTCTGCCATTAACATTACCACATTTTTGAAGAAATGTAAACTTAAAAGTTATGACAAAAGAGAGATTAAATCTGATTTTGGTGACATGATGTCATTAAATGGAAATGAGGCGTCTTCTATTCAGGAAAATCTCCAGTGATCAGAGTAGTCTCTTCCCAAGCCAAAGAAGAAGAGAGCACAAAATGCAGCAGACATGCACAGAGTGCCTTAAAGTGAAGTATCTGGAAACTGCATCTGCAGGTGCTCTGGGAGAAGTAAATATTCTGACCAACAAATATGTTGCATCCTTCTCATTGCTCACAAAATGATGCAAATTACATTATAGGATTTTGTAATTCATACATGAAGCTTGACATTTTGAAATCCCCAGTCAGATGTGAGGTTTTTAGCAGCATATTTGTTGAAGTGTTCTTCTCTGTATCTTAATGGAATTTAGTTCTTTATTTTCACCCTGGAAAACCCTTTTTAAACATGTCTGCCTGTCCCTTTATCATGAGGTAAACTTTGCAGCAGTCAATACACTCAATAAACTTCCACCAAAGTCAACATTTCTGTTTGCACTTACAAGAAGCGAGACTAAGGGCTTCAGAAGGGGGAATTTTTAGGCGTTTGGAATGCTGTTAACAATGTATAAACCTTATGGGGTTTTCTAGTAATCTTGCTTTGTTTTTATATCTCTTTGCTGCCTTTGTTGTGGAAAAAACAGTTAAAAAACCAGAGGAAACATTTAACTATAAAGAAGGGAAACAGCTGAACCAAAGTAAAGACCAAGTGCAAGTGGATAATGCAGGGAAAATGGTTCTCTCTAATTTCCACGATATGATCTTATACTTGGGAAAGTGAAAGACAAAACAAAAATAAATAGAAAGAAAGGTCGTTTAGTTGGTATCCCTTGAAGTTACTCTATTACAAATAAATCTTAACTGTCTGAACCCTGGGAAGGACCTTAGAGTTTTCAGTTTGAACTCTTGAGCTTTCATAAACGGGACAGATCCACTGAAAAACAGTGCACATCGAAACTCACTTGATATAATCCATTTCTTCTTTTGAGGAGGTAGGTGGTGACTATTATCATAATGTTCTGATCCACGGATCTGATTAAAAGTTTGCTAAATCTAAGAGAAACTGTTTAAAAGAGGTCAGCTCAGCCCCTGTAGTTCTCGGCTTTAGTGAGAACAGCAAACTTACTCTTGGGGCTTAGGTCACACCAAGTAACATGTTACCGATGACTATCTCTTAGTCCACTTAGAAAAAAAAAAATCGGTGAATTTTTATGCATTATTGTCAAATACAATGGCACTTCAAATTTGAACAGTAAACTAACGAAGAACCGGAGCATTTAATATCTGATTCAGATAATTTTACAGATATTTCTTCTTATCTTCTTATCTTATTCATAGGAATATATATCTACTTTAAAATCCTTTTTTTCCCCCAAATGTGATTTTAATAATGGCTCTCGCCATTTAATCTCAATTTCGTACAAAAATTATGATAGTAAATACTAGTTGCTACCCAAGGTGTACATTTTCCTCTTTTGTTAGCGTAAGGCAGAGATGCTGAGAACAGGAAACACTGAGATCACATCTTTTTCCTCTACAAAAGTTTCACATATGATTTAATGATTTATGAGAGGGAAGAAAACACACTGACATTTGAAATATTTCTATAATTTCACTATTGTTTTAATGATATCACAAAGCTCCTCCAGAAATATTGTCAAAGATACAGTTCTACTAAGGAGAAGTGTAATTCTGTATGCCACCAAACGGTGCAGACTGGTTTTTTGCTACCCATGGCTGAAACTTTTTTCCTATGTGACTATGTGAGAGTCTTATAAATAAAAGAGGAACTCTACAGTGTGTGCGAGGGTGTATTAAAATTATGAATGATATGGAGAGAAATTCTTAAAATCAGTTTTGTGGTTTCTTAAGGCGTAAGATACTTAAATATACTTCAATGCCTCTCAGAATGTTGCAAATACTGAATCTAAATCCAATGTGGCTACTTCTAATAATATGTGCAAACTATGAGTAAAGCCATATAAACCCTATTCAGCTAGTTCATTTGTTTTTTAAACTGGATGCTTTATTATCATTCTTTCTTATTAAAATGTACATCCTTACCATAAAAAGCGTTAACTAAATTATAATGTGTTTTAGAAAGTTCCCAGACTTCATGAACTGTTAATTAAACACAGCTCAGACTTTGGTTATGTATCCTTTTAAGAGCTCCTGTTCCCCTGAGTTTAGAGATCACAGCAGGTCATCCTGTTCAACCATGGTCTCTCATGCAACACTGAATAGTGTTGCTGTTTCCAGTGAATTCTCCCATTTCTTTGTAAACTTATTGGCGATGAAGTTGGCTTGTAAAATGATCATGTGTTAGAGATACAAAAGAATAACTGAATCAGAATGCATGCTTTCTGGAAATGTTATCTTCTGATATCTAAGTGAATTACTTTGAGACAGATGATAGTCAAAATAATTTTTAACAACAAATTCTATTTAAAAAATAATAAGTGACAGAGAGCATTAGAGCATCAATACAGCAGTGGTAAACTTCTACCTGTAATACCATGAAGAATAAATCCTATTTATTTCTAATAATAGGCAGGTATTTTTTTAAACTAATTTATTTTAACACGATTTCATCTGCCCCCAGGCTTTCAGGCAAACAGCCAAGTGAGTCAAAGGGCAGTCTTGCATGTATCGGTTATAATTCAGGGCTTGTTTTCACACAAAAAGATTAATCTGAAGCAGCTGAAGGTGGAATTTGAAGTTGGTGAGTTATGTTACCTTAAATCCCAATATGTGAATATTTTAATTCAGAATATGTTTTTTAAACTGAGTAGAAAGGGATTGATGTAGTTTATTTATTCATGTTAAAAAGACTGGTTGGATTTTGTCTTTCCAAATGTACCTGTGTAACCATTTTTAAACGTTAGAAAGAAAGCTCAGGATTTGGTCTTGGACCATGTAGGGGCTGTACTAGCATTGGCACAGGATTCAAAATCCCCAGGTGTGGGGAGGTGGGAATGGTTTGAAATTATGCATGCATCTTGAACAGCCTTGCAAAATCCATGTTATTTCCACTGTTTTTTTATGACCTTTTGCATCCTCGAATTTTATTTTGACCTATTTCTTGTATACTTCCGTTAGCTTCCACTGAAGTTAACCCTGCCTCCAAGTCAACAAAGACATTCATACTTGCCTAAAACTGTCTTATTTACAACATTTCTGAGATGCATCTTGAGGGAACCTTCCAGGAGTTACAGATCTGGGCCATATGATCCCATAGATAGGAAAACCACAAGCAAACAAGAAAACCCAAACCAGAACCCAGTCTCATGGTTTCTGGTGGCAGAGGATTGTTTGTGATCAATTGTTTGTGATCTTTTGTTTGTGAAGAAGACGCTGGGATTCTTCATAGACAATGTATGGACCCACACTGTTCCTCTGGGATGTAACTGTTTTATAAAATCTTTTGCTGTGCTGAACAAGTTTACATCTGTGCTCATGAGAAGTCAAGGACAACAGGGAGACATGTATATGCCAAGGACAACGGGGGAAATCCTGTGTACAGAGGTCTCCCCTGGGAAGCTTTGAAGGTCACAGGATGTGATATTTCTGACATGAATCAAAGACAGGTCATGAAAACTTAAGTTGATGCAACTTTCTCCTTCCCTCTGATACGTCTTAGAGTTACCGCACTATCTTCATCTCAGTGTACCACAATTTGCTTCCTTTTTACCTCTCTGCATACAGTCTTTCATTAAAAATACTTGTACTATTATGTTAATTATTTTTCTTAATCTTTGGTGTGTGTCTGCCTCATAGCAGGGATTCACTTTCTAGGTTTATTTAAATGTTTATTTGATTGGCAGGCTGGAAAGGGGCATAGTCAAAGAAAAATATACCAGCTATTTGTGACAGCACAGGAGTCTTTCTGTGTCAGCTGCCTACCTCTATATTTTCTGTATGGGAATAGGTTAGTTTTTAGTAAGAAA
>NW_010114570.1:0-19696 GCF_000699245.1 Pterocles gutturalis | reverse complement strand
CTGCTGTCTGTCAGTCAGGTACAGTACACAAAAAATATGCTCCTGAGAGGCAGCAAAAACTCCCCTCTGTTTTGAAATCTCACAACCACCGTCAGTCCTCTTCAACCAGAATAGGCTGTTCGCAGTATTTGGTCTACTTCAGGACTGTTAATCACAGACTCTCTGTTAACATACGAAGGAGGACAAAGGATGATTTCCTGACAGCAAATTTAGGTGAGTGCCCATTGCTAACCACTGTATCAATTATACGCCAGAAAAAAATTATTAATGTTAATGTTTCTCACCCTATCTAAATATTATATAGGCTGAATAGTCCATACCATTCTCCTGGAAGTTAGGAAAGAACAGAGGTGCTATGTTTTTCTGCATTTTTCCACAAGTAGCAACAGTTGCTCTTCAATATTTATTTTCTTCAATAATTATTTATTATCTTCAATATATTTTTTAATAGAAGCTAAAAAGTGCTTTCTTTTTAGAACAAGATTAATTTCATATGAAAGGGCCAAGCTGCTAGTGCAAAGGAGACCAAACAGGGTCTAATGCAAAGGGACCAAATGAGGGGAGGGCAGGAACACTTACAGAAGCAAAACATCAAAACCTTGTCACGGGCCTTCCTTTAATTTGGTGACAGATTTTTAATACATTTTTCTCAGAAACCCTGTGAGGGCTTCCAAACATGTTTTTTCCACTGTAAAACACAGAAACTGTGAATAAACGCAAAATAAGCTCAGTGTGTAATTGGTATTTAGGCCAATACTGTCAATGAAAGAATACATACATGGCTGGGAAGTCCCTTGTACATTTCTGTTAAAACCAGGAACAGTGGCACCTACATTCCTCGGAAAGAACACTTTTTTTTCTTTTTTTATCTGGGAGTCTCACATTTACTGGTCTACATCATATTACTGCCTCCTCTTCCTTTTCAGTTAAGCCACACCCAGCCAATTCATTCCTTTTCAGCTTCTATAACATTCTTGGATTTTTGAATATTAAGGTAAAGGCAGATTTTTACTCTCACCATAGTAGCCTGGCTGACTATACTGAAACACTCCTCTCCTTTTCTCCCTGTAATGAATGTGTGACCAGGACCTGTAAAGAATGTGTGACCAGGATCATGGTTACTCTGCTTTGAGATGACAGGCAAGGAATGGTGCATTTCATGATGCTAAAATACACTTTCCCCCTCCTTTTCAATTTTTAATAGGAATGGGATCACAACGGGAGTTCAGTGATGAAACAGGGGGCAGCTACAAGCCTCCTATCACTGCCTTTATATAAATCGGCATAAGCAAACCAGAGGATAAATCATATTATTTCTTATGTGGAGATGTCATCTATTTATTTCTAACAGATATGGTGCATACACTCCCCCCGTGCACTTCAAAGCTGACCTAGGGAGACTGCCTCCAAAGAGAGGGCAGCTACAGTCGGTTAACCAGGTGCCAACCTGTAAAATGGTCTTTTAAAAAGTAATTGATTATGACCTTAGACAGCAGCTAACCTCTTCAAGTTTCTGGATGTCAAATAGGCAAGCAGGGGGGTTATTTTGCAAGAGGGAGCTCACTGTAGCATTCAGCTAAGCCAAAATAACTCCAATGAGACAATAAAATCACAGCAAAGATGCATTCTTTTGTATTAAATTTTAAGTTACTCAGGAGTTTAGCTGCTGAGGTTGGTCCCACATAAATCTTCCACATCACCTACTTTTCACTGACAACTGTGTGATACAAGTTAAATACAAGGGGGAAAGCAGCTTTTATGTTAAAATGTGAGAAACTCAGCCCCTGCACATTATCGTTATGTATTTCTGACATTTTTCTACTGTACTGTCGAGATTAGAAAGCAGATCCCCAAGACTCACATTTAAGGACCCCCATAGTGGTTTTCGTTTACTTTTGTGGAAGTTGCAAGGCAAATAAGCATGGTGCTATGGGAAGGGTCCCATTGGAAAAATTTTGTCCAGTGATAGCTTGGTTACCATGAATGTAGAGGGAGCAATTAACTTTGCCTCAGTAACAAAATTAGCTGCTAGAGAAAACGATCCATTTAAGCAATCTGGATGGACTTTTCCTTTTCTCTGTTTGAGAGTCCTCAAATCTTCCATGAATACCCAAAGAGGCGTGGATGCTTCTGATTCATGTGTGAGCTTGAGCTGTCCTGGTTTGCTGAACTGCAATACCATCAACCCAAGCATTATGCTTTAATCCTACAGCCTGAACAGCCTTAAAACCAATTTGAAATGCACTGAAATGACTTTGTAATCTCTGGGAGCATAACTTTAAAAGCATGCTAAGAGCTGGCAAAGATGCAAGCATGCTGACTTTGTAGAGAACATTAATAGCACACCTCAAGCGCAATTGCATCTCTGTCTCCTAAGTTTGCTTTTCACAGTTAAAGGCCATTAACTGAAATTAGGCCAAAGAATAGCGTTTGCAAGCAGCAAAACATAGGAGTTATCATATAAATTCTTAAAATCAAGTCAAGCATTTCAAGTACTTCGGAGTCCTAATTAATGCCTGGTGTAAGTGCACCATGTTTCCTTTCCTACACTGAAACATGTCTTGCTTCATTGCTGTAACCAAATAAAAGAAAATTAATGGCGTGTAATCAGGAACATGATTTTTAAACAAAATTAATGTCCTCATGGGTTTATTTGCTTATGGCTGTTTTTAAGCAACACACTGCTTTTCCTCAAGAAGTTCTGAGAAGGAAAAAAATATGTATTTTGAGTACGGACTGTATATTTTCTCCAGAAGTGTTTTAGCTGCAGTTTGTCAGCTGCATGCCACACAGCCCAATTGCATTAACAGGTGTAGCTGCACCTTCCCCAGGTGCAGCAGCCTGCCTTCCCTGCAAAGGGGTGCGTCCATCGACTTTGTAAGCCTGAGGAGTTGGCTGGCGGTAACTCCAAAGCCAAAGAAACAATAAGGTATCTGACACTGATTCTGCACTGCTATTCATCATACCGTATTCTGGCACTGTCAGAACAAGGCACAGTACTAGCTGAAGTGGAAAGCAAAATCAACTTCCAAAAGTGAAAATGGCATACAGTATTTTAATTCTAAATTATCTAACAATGAGCTGGATTTTTTTAAAAATTCCATTCAAATTAAATTTTCAGGGACACTGCATTTTAAATATTATTATAAATAACCAACCTCAAAACCTTTGCAGAAGTTCCCAGAATTCTTCCTTGATTTCATAGTTAAGCTGAACTGACATCACTAGGACTGAATCTTTACCACAGGTGCAGTTGAAAGTGTCCTTAGAAGACTGTATCGGTAATTGGATGACTCAGTATAATATCTTTCAAAAAAAGTGCTTAAGCACAAGAGTCTCTTACGTGCATTGTCCCATGTATTGTGGAATGGTCCTTCTCATATAACATCATTCATCTGCTTAAGTGTTTCACAAGAAGAATTTGAATGCCCATCACAATTCTGCAATGAATTTTACCTTTTGCAATAACTGAATTATTTGCATCTAATTGAATTATTAATTAATTTTTTTAAATTTTATAAGTACAAATTAAGAAAACATTGGCCTTGTGTTAACATATGTTGTTGGCTTCTGCTAGTTGACACGACAGGTGGGTGTCGTTTTATGTTGCTCTTCTGTATTAATAGTCATCATTCATGTTGGAAAACAGACTTAAAAAACAATTGCTATTTCAACCCTAGAGGAGATTCCATGAATGCCCTGCATTTAGCAGTCAGCTAATAAAATCAGTGTATCAGTTAATGGCTATAAATAACTGAGAACGGAAGGTCATGATCTGGATTCACTGTCAAATACAATGATCTTATGACAATGTGCAACTGCTGACAGTGCATAATCAAGCTTTTAGTTTGCAAATCAAACTACTGATATTGTAAATGTTAAGAGAGTCTGTGAAATAAATAAAAAAATTAAAATAAATGTTAAAAATGTTATGAAGCATCCAAATTGCTGCCTTTCATACAGCTCAGCAGAGATTTTTAGCTTTCTTTTTCTTCCCTTTTTCATGTGTTTACCAAACAGTTACAAAACATATGCACTATTTTTGAGGAAAAATAACACAAGCCAAGCAGAAGGATCTATTCATGATCAGACTGCAGTGGCCTTTATTTATTCCAGTTTACTTATAAGTGACTGATCGAGAGTTAGCAGATGGTGTTTTCTTTCACCCTTTCGCCTTCCTCTTATTTAATTACTCCAACTTAGTTTATGTGCTGGCTCTATAACTCCTAAAAAGGATGTATATTTGTAAGATCATCGCTTCTATTATCTCCAAATTCAGCAATGCTTAATCTACCCTCACTCAAGTATCTTAGACCAGATATTCAAGCTATATGCCCAAGACCAGCCTGACCTCTTACACTTTGTGTTGCTCTTGGATGTGTTTCCATCAAATGAATAATCTAGCATCCACTTAGGAAACTGTAGCACCTGTGGAAAATCTGACTGGTAAGTAATGTATTATAATTAAGTGTCGTTCCTAGCAGAAACAACCACCATTAGTAGCGACACAGAGGGACTTTGCAGGCTACCTTGCTAGGCTGAGGGACCTCCTTGGTCTGGGAGGGAAGTTTTCTAATGGTTGACAAATGGCCAGGCAGGAAAAAAGTTTGCAGATAAGATGCTCTGGAGCTGTACAGAGGTAACAGTGCCTCCATTTCACGTGGTAATTAAAATACGTGTTGTTATTGATAAATCACAACTATCCCATTGATATTTGGAAAACAAACCTCTCTTCTTCCTCAGTCTCTAATTTTATCCCAACTTCAAACATTCAAACATACCCAGATAACGTTCATGGTGGGGCCTCACTCTCATCTGATGATGCTTTTTCCCCTCCAAAGTCAGTTCTATTTCGAGACCAAATATTTCTCACAGCTAGTACCTCATCAGCAACCATTTCTACTAGGAATTCGAGGTTCAGAACTGATACACTCACTAATACACCTAAATTCTGAGAAATTACTTTGTTTGCTGGGTGGTAAACTACTAGAGGACATCAAAGACACCACTAAGCTGCAAGCCTTTGTATTGAATAAAAATCAAGAGGTCATTTTATTTTCTTCTTACATCAGTTTTAGCACTGATCTAAGTAGCCCAATTGAATTTAGTGATCTAGAAACTGTGGAAATATTTAATTGGCTGAAACTAATACAAATATTTGTCTCTAAGTGGCATTCATTATTTATATCCACTACAAATGTCCAGCAGATAAATTGTGCTTGTTTCCATTTAAGGTGCAGATTCCTGGAATTAGCCAAATTCCTTCAGCAACAATGTTTTAGTCTGTTCTAGGACAGCTGAAATTCTGGGATATTTGGAAATTCGTGCTTTTGCCTTGCAACTTAGAAGCCTGAGCATGACATTATTTTTTTCTTAAGGGAGCTTTAGGCATCTGATGATTACTTTTTTCTTTCTCCTGACTTCACACTACTTCTGAGCTAAAGAAAAGAACTATAAAGATGGTGCTTTAGAAATGGCTAACACAATACCTAACTGCCACCCCCTGAAATCCCCAGATGCTCCATAAAGCTGGATTTCTGGGTTGGTTCCACCTCAACAGGTGTATCATGGCCCAAGACAGTACCCATGTTCTGTTTCAAGGTGGTTAAAGATGGAGTTTTAGGTTTCTTGCCTGGTTTATTCCTGATGCAGTCACTATAAGCCCTTTGGATAAGGACTTCACAGAGTGGGTGTGAGGTTCATCTCTAAGGACAGTGTTACACTGCATTAATCCAATGACTTTAATACCTTTACTCCTACTATCTTATAGCGATGTAGCTGAGAGTGAATCAGGCTGAAGATTTTGTGTATAGGTGATTCCATTATTTTTATGAGACCCTGCAGGCTCTAATTCTTTGCACCATGTGGGAGCCTTCCATGAATACAGAGTGCCATCTGTGCTTGGGTCTCATTCCTTAAAGAAACATTTAGCTTTCTATTCATCCTTTCTGCATTCCCGGGGCTGAGCAGTGTGTGAGTGCATTACCCCTTCCTCCCTTGTGTCACCAGAGTTTATTGATCAGCCTCAGGACTGAAAACACAACAGAGAGCCCTGCTGTTTCCAGTAGCTGTTGCCTATCTTTTGAAGCAGAGATGAATGTTTAAGCCATAATGTATTCTTTCGACATGAGAGCATTAACCTATTGTGAAAAATAAATGCAAGAGATTCTCAAACTGGGAGGAGAAAAGGCATTGGAGCATCAGAAAGCTTGCACACCGAGCCTTTTGCTTCAGCTCTTGCAACCTGAGCCTCTTGTATCTCTGACTAATTTTCTCCCTGTTCACCACAGGAATACTAATTGCCAGATGAAGCTCTTTGTTCAGCTAATGCTCTAATTCTTGCTTAGAAGAGGAATGGTCTCTTGCAATCATTTACTCCTAAGGAAACTTGAAACCTTATTTCTATGGTTGAGTCTAGAGAGCACACAATTGTAAAGCTACTGAAGTTACCAGACCAGAGCCACTGAGTCAAAAAAAAAATAAAAAAAAATTTTAAAAAAAGCCCTGATTCCTTCTGAAATGGGTTGTTCAAATCCAGATATGTAACCCTTTGCCTTACATCACAGGTGAGCTGTGACAACGTTAAGTGCCTTGCATCATTCTGCTGTGACACAAAAAACACAAGACGTCTGGAGTTTCAGTATGAATGAGAATCCAAAAGTTCAGATATGTATCACAGTCATGTTTGACTTACCAGCACTAAACCACAGGACCCTGTAAGAGCTACCAAAACCAAGAAACACTAAAACAGAAAAGCACAGTCTTAATGTAGGTAAGCTTTTGAATTGAATAGGTTTGTGTTGCCTGCATTTTGATTTATATCCATGTAACCTGTCCTTGAATCCAAAAATTTAAAAGAGCTCTTTGAGGTGCATGGATGCATACTTATTCTGCAGCATGCTAAGGACAAGAGCACCTATTTGGGCACAAATTTGGCTTCTTCAGCTTTGTCAGTGATTATGGTTTGTAACACTCCACCTGAACCCAAGAACACACATTACCACAAGCACACACAAATGCATGCCTGGATTAAAAAAAAAAATAAATTAAAAAAAAAATAAAAAAGATGTCCCAGTTTCTCACGAGAAAAAACACACGTAAGTATGTAAGAGAGAACAGAATAAAAGTAGAAGAGATATGTACCACTACAAACAGGTCATTAAGCTGATGTCAGATTATATGTAAGGATAAAGCCAGTGCAGGGAAAAGTCACATTAGTATTTAAGAATTCTGAGACTTTTTTTTTGCCTGAAGGCACTTCCTACGCACCTTTCATACCTTACAGAGGACTCAGTGCATGCTCTGCTGACTGCAATCCTAGGCATGGTAGCTGCCAGATGTCATACATTCATTAATATAGAAGTGGCCTAATGAAAGGCAAGATTTCTTAAGATCATTGGTAGTATAAAATAAAACAAGACAAAAAATATGTATAAATATCCCACTAATGCATTGGGCAGTACATTTTAGAAATAGTTACATTATATAATAAAAATCCTATGTATTTCTTTACAGAAATGCTTCTTCCTCTCTGACCTACCAAACCTTCAAGTATTAGACCGATCTGATTTCCTTTTTCTTGACTTTTCAAAGCTTAGTAATGCCTTTAATTTTCTTTTATGTGGTCAAGTTTCTTATGATATCATGGAACTCCTGTGTTGCTCAGGGTGTGACTAACTATTTTCAGTTCATGGCTGTATCACTTTTCCTCTTAATAAATCAGTGTGAGTGTTGACTCCTGCAACCACTCATTTCCAAACATAAAGCTGCGTACTTTCACTGTACTGTGGGAATGAAGGAGGCAGCTGTGGTAGAAGCCCTGAAAGGACAGCAATCATTATGCTTGTAAGTGCTTGCTGTCCCTGACTAAGAATGTTAGAGAATTCATTACTTTTAACACTAATTCTGCTCTGTATGAAGTATGAATTACTGATTAATGAACACCAATCTGTTCCAGCTACATCCTACACCCCATATGGCTTATTAAAAACCCTCTTAAAAATATAGTTATAAAAAGAGATCTACTAAATCGTAGCCCAACCCATAACTAAAGTAGGGTTTTTATCTATAATCTTATGACCTATTACATTATTCAAAATGGTTTTAAAGGTAACTAACAAGGATTCAGATGCTTCTTTGGGAGACGGCTTCATTCCCCATAAATGGCATTAACAAATTTTCCCAGAGATTCAGGACAATTATTTCTTCCTTTATAGCAGATGTGGGTACTGAGTCTAGAAAGAAGAATAATAGATAAGTTGCACAAAAGATGTTTTATAAGCCAAAAATTCCCTGTGCTGAAAATACATTTTAATGAATAAGGAGAAAGGTGTTCTCTTTATACTTATCGATGATGATGGGACCGCATTAGATGTACTTTCTTTCAGTAATGCAGCGATGTCTCTGGTAGCTTACAGAACAATTTTTTTGCATTTAATGACTCCTTTCTCAGCAATGCCCAGAGCAATGTTACTCGCTGTCTATGTCACATGACAAAATAACAACTGTTACAAAGAGCATTTCTACCTCAGCTATACAAAATTGCATCTGGGATCCATTTGAAGACCTACAGCAGGCTACCAGGCACATCTGGAATGAGATGTAGCTCTCCTGAGCCATGTCTAGGTGGCACATACTCCCAGGGACAACAACTGCCCTAGGCTCCTGATTGTCCAAGCTGGGAACCTGGTGTCTATGTGCCGCCGCTCCCTCTTCTGCTTTCCAGGCCCCTGACAAAGAAGCCAGGGCATGGTGAGAGGCGAGTTGGCTCTTACAAACTTCTCCTAACCTCACAATGGAGTCCAAATGAAGCATGAACCTGGATGTAGGAACTCAAAGCACCCCTAGCTTTGCCAGTTCAGGCATAGCCTTGATGTCTTGCCTACATCATTACGCTTGTGTCCTTAAGTTTATAGAGATGGGTTTTTAAATCACTCAGACAAATAATTTTGGCATCAAGCATAACAAAAAGCCAGGGGTTCATGCAGTAAGTCAAGCCCTACACAACAGTTACACTTGTTTTCAGTGACCAGGAGCAAATGTGACTATTAGAGATTAAGTCAGTTTGGCATAAAATACATCTAAAGCAGACTAAATCATCATGTAAACATGTACAGGGTATAAACCTTGTACACATTCAAGCTTCTTCATGCCAAACTCCAGTTCTAAAAAAAAGTAACGTTAGTAGAAATTCATATCCAAAGACTCTTGGATGTTATAACCTGAATAAAGGGTAGAGTTCTACTGGGTAGTATTTACCTACTTATATACTAGGATTTATATTGTGGTTTATGGGCTGGTTGGGTTTTTTTGCTTCTGGCTTTTTCAAAGAGTACAGAGTCACTAAACTTAAGTCTTTCCCTGTCATCCACAAATAGCCCTTAGAATCATGGATGTTTTTTTCTCTCTTCAGGATTTATTCAACTTTAAAGAGTATATATTTGGTTATATACACATATTCAATAAATCTTACTTTTTCTATAATATTTGAAAGACCTTCAGGTGATATATACATGTATGACTTACCCTGGTCAGGGGACATTAAGTACTTATCAAAATTCAGCCCTGTTATTGCCTCTCCTTTTATTTCCATCCACTACAGTGAAAAGCTTTGTGTTCCCTTCCAGTAAAGGAAGCAAGGCTGGCTAGCAGTCAGTGTGACAGAAGGAAAGCAGTGCAGCAGAAAATTGGATAACAGGATAAAAACCACAAGGACCACGGGAAGCCCATCAAAACTGCCTCCTCTTGTCAAAAACCAGACAAGTGACACGTACACATATAAAGTATTATCCACAATTCAGTATTTCTAATGATATCACAATTACAGTCCTGCTTCCTATAGGCAACCACTTAACTTTTTAGGCTTGACCTCGCAATAGCAAACCAAATGTGGTGTGAGAAAACAAATCTGTGGAGGAATTGTTTGCAGTCAGACATCTGACTATACAGGCCCAAACTAACTTTTTTTGGTTATTTTCCCTTAGAAAAAATGTTCAAAGAGTATTGCTCAGTCACTGATCTAAAAAACATGTTGACTTAAAACCATGTACATATTTAGTGATTCCAGATCGTGCATCAGAAAGAGGCAGGCAATTTAAATTGTCTGCCAACAGTTCAAGACTGTGGCTAATTCATTACTCACACATCTCTAGTTGGAGTACTAATTTAAACTCATGTGTGTCATATTAATTGTAATCTTGTTTCAAAGTGACAAGATAAATATCTCAAGGTACATAATATATTATGGACATGGGTCAAAACAAATGAGTGTCTAAAACAGATTAACACTAAATACATGCAATATGTCATGTTTGTAAATTAAGAAAGGATAAATTACATTAGCATTTAACAGATTGTTCATTATACTTCATCTATGCTTAGGCTTAAATACACTAACAGATACTTTTCCTGTATATAAGGTCTTCTTAAACAACTCATACAGAATATTTCGAATTGCATACTTGGGATACAGAAGCAGCAGTTCCCAGATGCTATAAAGAACAGCAGACAGTGGTACAGGATAAAGAAACCTGGCACCTTGTTGTAGTTTCCTTGATTTGTTCTTATTATTAGTAGGAGTGTGAAAGAAAAAACCGAACATATTCCCTGCTTTTCTCCTTCATTCCTGTTATAAGATTAGTTAAACATGTTGGAGACCAGTTGTTTAATTTAAAAGCAATCTTGTAGCTTTTCCTAGCTCTGCACTTACAGAGCTCTGTGTCCTGCTTCAACAACAGCCAGTGTCACGTGCAGGCAGCAAGTCCCCTCTAAATGCAAACCTATTTCTATTGTCGCAAATTACCTATTTCTATTGTCACAAATGTGTGTTAAAAAAAAAAAAGTAAGTATATCTATACTCACTAATACTCAGAAATGGGATCTTTTAAAAAATCTGTATGTTTGATAGATGTATATGTGATATACGGATTCATCCTGTTTGCTACCTGCATAACAAATATATTTTACTTTCACAACTTCAGCTGCTATCCAGTTTCCTGGTTTGATATTATCACTTAAATACTCTTAAAATACATTTCCTTTTTCTAGAGACTATTCTCCCAAATGCATTATTCAGTTACAAAGTTAATTCCAAAGCAACCTGGCATAGGAGCCCAGCTTCCACAGAATTTATCAGACAAAAAGGAAAGAATATTTGTTATATCACAGTAAATAAGTATTTCGTATCATTGTAACTAAATCTGCACTAAAATTTCTAGCTGTGTTAGTTGTACTTCTCACCTAGAACTACATAAATCTACATAGAGACCAGCTCCTGTACACTTTCAAAAGCAAGTATAATCCCATTGATTCAACGAATCTGTCCATATAGCTAAAAATAAGTAGGTAGGAAGCCTTAACACAACTCATGTTTTAACCAATTTACTGAAAACAATAATAATTTCAGGTTGAAATTACTGATCATGCTGATTCTATCAGGTAAACTGGGTTTTTTTCTCATTGTCATGTAAGGATTCCTTTGATAGAATGAGTAATAATACAAGGATTTACTTAATTCCAAATAACATTATAATTAATTCAATTTTAGTCACTCTGATGATAAAGCTATAACACTGCTTTCAGACAAAGAAAATCTGATGAGAATTATGTACTAAACAGAGGCTTTTCCCTCACTAACTCATGCTATTATATATCCATCTATTTCTACAGAAGACTGCTGTAGCCTCATACTCTTTAATTACCGCCATTTAAAGTTAATAATTTAAATTCCATTTCTTTTACCAATGTCACTCCTTATACAAATAAGGTCATCCACTTAGATGTATTTGTTTCAATATGTATGTCATCTATATTTCAATTCACTGTACTTCATCTCTCTCTTAAGGTATCATGATGATTCTCACCCTGCTTTGCTATCCACCCTGACGTTTGTCAGTAGGATAGCAGCATTGTTAACACAATTTATGTATCAGTCATTGGTTGTTGTAACCTCTTGCTATTTCCAACTCCCCTTTCAAAAAAATCTATAAATTTCCATGGAAAGTACAAATGCTAGTTGGAACCAGCAACAATTCTAACTGTGGGATAGAGGAAGGAAAGAACAGAAATATGTGGGATAAATCATACTTCATTGCTTACTAACACAGATGTCAGTACATGCACATTAACAAATTTTCCTTGCAGACCTCATGTTCTGCTCAGTGGTAAAAACAGAAGCAAAATGGAAACCTTTGCTGCTGCTGTATACTAAACATGGGCCCCTGGTATTCAATTAAATGGGCAGTTACCTCAGTGTCTACAAGGCCAATGGACTAGAATCTCATTCCTTATGTCTGAAACCCCCAGGTTTCTCCAGGCTGTGGAGATTATTCTGATCAGAAATACATTTGCTGCGTGTTTTGAGTGTAAGTAGTCTTCTGTAGACATCTGATTGTTGGGTTCATCTAGAATCTCATCTGGCTCCCACAGGGAAAAGATCCTCCAGTTCTTTTCATGGTTTACAGTTAGATTACCTCATGCTAGTAATATCTGTCAGACACTGGCTGATGCTTTCAGGAAAGCTGTGCCTAGACCATGCTTTCTCATTCAAGCAGGTAATATCAGATTGACAAGACAGAACGACAGAAACACAAGCTGGGAGATCACATTTGGAATCAATAATGTGCCAGACAGAGAGAGCACACATAGGAAGAAGACTATGGAATAAAAGATGCAATGATTTTAAAACTTTCTAAAACCAAGTACAGAATTAAGCAATCAGCAAAAGGGTGAAAAAAAGACATCCCAAACTAGAGTAATTTTGTTTCTCAGTGTATTCCTTTCCTCTTCTTTTGACCAAACTGAAATATTGTGGCATTATTTTTCGTTATATCAATGAACTAAAACTTACAGTTAAATTCAGTCTGACAAACCACTCTAAAACCTGCATGAAAAAACAAGTGAAATTATAAATATAGCGCTCAGCAGAAGTGTTCACATGCCAGGTAGACATATATCTGATATGCCATCAGGTTATGATCACTGAGATTAAATTCTTTTATGAACTTAGTATGTGAATTGATTAATGAGGCAGAGCTGTTGAATAGCCTCCAAAGGTCTCTTCCAACTTGAATTATTTTGTGAATATTGATATGAAGTCACTTTTGTGATGTGTCCTAGATCATTGGAACTGCAGAAGGAGCAAACCTGAGGGCAAAAATGTGATCCAAATAATACCCTCTGGGGAATCTTAGTAGAAATGACAGGAAAATTTAACATTTTCAAGTTTTTAGACAGGAGCAAAAGCATCTGCTTTGCATGTCTGTGGAAGCTAGAAGGCAATAGAATGGGCTATTACCAGTGAGCACTCAGAGATCAGGAAAGATGGCCAGCAGAAGTCTTTCACAAACAACTCCCTCCCATGTTCTCCTGTTGGATAGTGAGATATGTAGAAACAAAACTGGTACAGATTGATTTATTACTTCAAAAATATGTTTTCCATCAAGTGTTTCATCTTATAAGCGATACTTCATTTTGAGGACATAGTCTGCTCCCTCATTATTGCTGTAAGGGCTCTAAGGAAAGTGCATCAAAAGGTCAGTGCCTTTAGTCTAGAGCAGGGCGATTTTTTGCACTTTTGAAAAATCATTTGTGTTTGGAAACATCAAAATTTTGAGTCGCGTACCTTTCTCTAACCTGCTGAAGTAAATGGAGATTGCATACTGTATTTCAACAGACAGGGAGATCAGGGGTCAGAGACACTTTTTGCAGCAATAATGACACAATGTGCAACCTTTTTTTTTTTCCCCAGGAAGTTCTTAGATCTTGACATTTTTAAGGCAGTGAAGCCATTTTGCTTATTTGTTGTTTTTAGGAGGATTTTGAACTACACTGAGCAGATGCTAAAACAGATGGACACTGTCTTCTGGAAAAGTGGAAAAAATATCTGATTAGAAAATGTCATGCTATTGTTTCTTCTTTTTTCTAGATTAATAAGCTATGAAAATTTTTTTCCTTTTATCATAATTTAAGGAAAACATAAATGCTGACACTACCTTAGTCAATATTACAGAAGCAGCTAGGTCCTGGCCCTGCTCCACTCCTCTTTTTCTAAAGAGTGATCTCACACTGGGTAGCCCCAGCCTCTGTTTTTCCTTGGGGAAGAGCATTTCAGGGTGGCAAGAATCACAGCAGACTGTAGCTGGAGTCAGAGCAATCTCAAACAGGCAGGAGGCCCTGTGGAGATGCTGAACCTTGCTCTGACTGGGCATAATGGCAACAACTCGGCAGGCTGAGTTGTTTGCTATATTTTGTTCTTTCATCAGCTGAGCTAAATGTCTTTGTGGGAACCCAGCAGGACTGGGAGAAGGAAAAGAAGAGATGCCACTCCTCAACTCTTGATGGTATCTTTCCTGACTGCTGCTTGCCCAGGGGCTGGAGATGCTGTTCCTCTTCATAAAAGCCTCCCTAAAGATCCCACCTGTCCTTCCTCCTGGCCCTGTACCAGCCAAAATTTTTGTCTTTCAAAATTGGTGCATGTGGACATCTTTGTTACTTCCATGTAGCTGTTTCATCTCCAAATTCAGTCAGCTTCAAAGCAAATTTGTGTTGGTGACTGGTCTAATGTTTCATACCCAAAAGGGTTTCTGTTTGCCCTAATACTGGAGTTGTATGATGGAGATCTGCCCATGGAGGGCTTAGACATTGTGAACAGAGCACAGGGGAGAGAAAAGAGTATTTGTTAACTGATCTGGGTTCTGAACTTCCCCCTTCTGTAGACAACTCCTCTTTCCATGTTTCATCTGTAAATTAGATAACAGACTGCTCAACAAACTAGGCAGTTTTTCTCAGGCTCTCCAGTAGCATTTGCTGATGTATCAGCTGGCAGAAGAATTCTCTGTTCTGCTTCCTCCACCACACCAACCTACCTTTTCCTCTTAAAAACTGTTCTTTCTATTGTATTCTGTTATTTTAATTTCTACCCTCTTGCTTCCAAACAACGTGAGGAACAATTGCAAACAGAATCAGAACCCTGTGAATAATTGAATATGTATGTGCTGAATTGGAAAAAGATTCATTCTAAGACAAGCTGGAATAAAACCTGAAAATTCTATTTTATATATGGAAAATACTCACTCATGCCTAAACGTAATGCTTTGCTTCGTGTTTTCAGGTATCTAAAAGTTAACAGGGTAGATCTGTTTTTACACAGAAATTCAGTTCCTACAAGAAAAGCTGTTTTGATAGTGGAAGAGTTCTGCTTTTAAATCTCGCAGCAAGATGTTTCAATTTTGGATGGTTTGGGAGTTTTGTTTTTCTTCACTGAAAACAATCAAAATAAATTCAAGAAATGCTTTGTTCAACTGAAATTGGTAATTTGGGGTGAAAAACTTTTCAGGCAAATACATTCACCCATCTCTTGTTTGAAACAAGTTTCTTTGTGATGATGATTTAAAGTAAATGTGAAAAAATTGCTGTTGCTCCCAGTTTGTCCTTTGGCAACATGGAACCATGCTGTGAGTGGATTCTTCTGATGATCTTTTTTGAGTCAAACCTGAAACATGTCTGGAGTATGTGGTCTGATGGCCTTATAACTTGTATGAAGTTAATCGTGTGAACTTGTATAAATGTGAAATTTTAGTCTAACTGAAATTGCAGCAATTGCAATATAGGCTGGATTGTAAACTTCTCATAAAGTTGCTGCATGTACTGTTTGACAACTTAAAAAAAGGAACAGCTTTTTTTGCTACACAATAAGTTTGTTAAATTAATTTAAAACAATGGTACACTGACAATAAATAGACCACACACATGAGAATATTGATGCAACAAAGTTGTGTCCTTGCGACAATATGGTCATATTATGTTGTAACTGTGTCAGGTGACGACTGAGGAGACATTCTAGCCTCTTCAGAGCAATGACTTTTTATACTAATTTGGAAACAGATCAAAGAAATTAACTATCAAGTTAAGCACATAACACTATGCAATGGAATAAGGGTCTACCTTAGAATCTATGCCTTTTTCTTCTGTAGAGAAATTAGACACTTCTTTTCCTGTGTGATGTGTATCCACAAGTCTTTAATGTTTTTCTTCTAGGATACGTCATATTCTCCATGCTCTTATTCTCACCTAAAAATTTCATGGAAAAATTACTGTGTACCTCCTGACATATTGTTATCATGCAACGACCAAGTCCGACTTTTTAACAACTCCATTAAGCTAAAAATATTCATAATATCTTTAACCTTATTGTTCTTGCCTGTGCCTCAGTGTGCTCCATGTGACTTTCTTTTTTCTTTCTATATGCTCCAGCTAAATCCTTAGTTTGTTTTAAGAATCGTTGTAGTGGCCCTGATTCCACTGTTTTTATACTCTATATAAATTAAGAAGGAAGTGTAATAGTCTGTCAAACAGTTGTTGTATCTCAGAAGTGACTCAAGTAGGGTGACCGATAACTACTGGATTTCGCAAAGCTTATCTTTTTCATGGTACATTTGTATCATTTTGAAAGAATGCACCTACCTCCCTTCTTTCTTTTAATGTGAAGAATTAAGTCCCTATGAGTAACAGAAAAAATACACAGTCAAAAACTGAGAAGAAACCAGGAACTAATGAGGACAGGCTGAGAGAGTTGGGGTTGTTCAGCCTGGAGAAGAGAAGGCTCCGGGGACACCTAATAGCAGCCTTCCTTAAAGGGGGCTACAGGAGAAATGGGGAGGCACTCTTGATCGGGGAGTGGAGTGAGAGGATGAGAGGTAATGGCTCTGCTGAAAGAGGGTAGGTATAGATTAGATATTAGGAAGAAATTCTTTACAGTGAGGGTGGTGAGGCATTGGAACAGGTTGCCCAGTGAAGCTGTGGATGCCCCATCCCTCGAGGTGTTCAAGGCCAGGCTGGATGAGGCTTTGAGCAACCTGGGCTAGTGGGAGGTGTCCCTGCCTGTGGCAGGGGGGTTGGGACTCGATGTTCTCTAAGGTCCCTTCCAACCTAAACCATTCTGTGATACTGTGGCTAAAAGGCACCAGATTAGTTACTCCAAAGAAACCATAGAAGGCAGTTGAAACAGCATTTGAGCACCTTCAGCACAGCTCCCAGCAGCTCCCACCCCCATTGGTCTTAAGCAGCTGTGGCTTATTAGAAAGGATCTTGAACAGAACCAAAGAACCAAAGAGCCCTTCTTAGGGTCATTTCTTATCACAGAACTGTTAACGAAGACCTAATGTTGCTGGAAAAATACTTATTACAAAGGAATGATATTTCACAGGTGTTTGGTGGGTGACACAAGCTGCCGAGAGTTCTGTCTCTTATCTGTGTCCTATTGAAAAGTTAATTTTATATCTCTATCTTCTTGCAATCCCTTGAGACTAAAAACCAAGAATCTTTGCACATAATTATTGGTTTTCTGGAATTTTTAAAAATATAATTAAAGCAGATAAAATAGGATTTATTCACATTTAAAAATTTAAGACTTGTATTAATAATTAAAAATACAAATATTATTTATCTCAGGAAAAAAAAGCAGCTTGAACGAATCTGGAATTATACTGTTAAATCACCAAATGTTGCTAAATGAAATGAGTGAATGGTGAATGTTTTAATTAATTCTAAACATCCTTGAAAACCTCCTTTCGCCAGAGAGCTAAAGTTCTGCAGACAGCAGCATAGTAGGCACAAGGTCAAAAGTTAGTGAATTTTAAAACTTCAAACAAGATCAATGTGAGTCCTGCAGGATTGAAAAAGTGAAAATATGGGACTTTCATTCTGTGTTCTTATGAATATTTAGTATCAAAGCACTTTCTCTTTGGTCAGTGCCTTAAGACGCATTAAGAAAGCCTTCTGGAATTAGACATTGGTAATGACATCTGCTCCAAGACAGCAAGAAAGGAAATAAAAGTGGAGTGAAAAGAAAATTGCTTGCCACAGAAAACATGCAGTGCCAATTATTTATATAAACCAGAAAACCTCCCAAGCTGATCCCAAACCTCATCGTTGTACTCTATCATTAAGATGCCGTATAGAAAAAAAAGTACATTTTTCTTTCCAGTGTACAAAGAGTTTCAAATTGTACTGTGCTGAGCAAAAAACTGTAGTACATTTTGATAGCTCGTGGTACTGAGTCACGTGAAAATATATAAATATTTATACATCTTAGTCATTACTAGACAAGAGATACTTTCAGTGAGATGTATCCCAGCTAGAACATAAATAGCATCAGGTATTAATATTCAAAATCTTACGTTTTGCATTAAAACTCAATGAAAGAGGAAAAATGTATCAGGTCTATGTTCGAATAAAACACATAGTTGTTTTTTTCAAGTCCCAGCATCAACTTAACCATGAGAACCTATCTGGAGTCATACTTGCACAAATACTAAAGTGTGTATGAGTGGTACATAACAGGACCACATTTTCTAAGAAGTTTTAATGAAAAGGAGGAGATTCAGCTAGGAAATAAAAGGCTGCCAGGGAAGAAAAAAAAAAAAAGTAGAGGTAAATATGCATCTTTATTAGGAAAACGAGGGACTTTAGTCCTCATTCATTGTAGAACCTAATCACAACAGCTGCTATGACTGTATCTTCATTTATAAAGTAAACTAAAAGTCTCCAACTGTATAAAAAGCTGGGATTCCCACCCTGAGGAATACCAGAGTGTGACAAGCTGCACTGTACACATAGATTTCAGGGCTACATTATGTGATGCAGAAAAAAAAAAAAAAAAAAAAAAAAAAGTAAAGCTCTGCTGTTTCAGAAAACCAGCACACTGTGGTTTTATACACCAGTCTTTGCATTGTCATAGGAGGCTTAAGAAGCTATTAAGTAACCTAGACAGAAACCCAAAAGTCCATGAACTTATGTTTACTTATGTAAACTGGCATTTACAAGAAAAATATATGAACTACAGTGAGTAGAGAAGCATCCCGGCACCTTTAGCATTCTGCAAAACCTGCATTTAAAGTGAGTAGAGTGCTGCAAAGCCTGGAATGCAACCACTGAGTCTCAGATGCTAAATACAGTGGGACAGTTGAAAATTTCTGCAGAGCACAGTAAAGTTTGTTAAAGGTTGCAATCTTTTGCGATCCTGTAAATACATCCTTCCTATTATCATTAATATTTATATTGTCTCACTAAAAGTGTTCTCAATTTCACAATTTTCTGAGCTTCAAGAAATCAGAGAGCTGTGGGTTTTGAATGGTAGAAAAATAGCTGTTACAAAATCCTCTATTTTGTTACACAGGACCTGTTTTGCTAGAACAAACAGAGCATGTCAAATGTCATAAGTGGAAGAAGGTTTTAAGCTTTGTCTGAGCCCAATTTTGCTGAGCAAGAATAGCTGGTTTTAGCATTTCATTTGTGCCAGTGTAGTTAGTATGTGATCCAATTTGGATGGAAAGTGTCTGTTCCAAATGTTCAGCAGATGGAAGGGTGGTGAGTAGTCACAAGAAACAGGTTATTTCTATTACAATAAATTGCTTGGAAAGCCAGGTATTCCTCCACTGCCACTGACGGATATCATTACAGCACAAAGTTTCTGTAAATCAGGGAGATTACTGTCAGCCCAAATGTAAGGTCTCTCACTCTGGGTGGTGCTTCTTTTCAAAAGCCAGTTGCTTTCCAAATGCTCTACTCATTGTTCTTGCTCAGGGCTATGGTTACATCGTAAGAAGCTTGCCTGGCACGTTCTGCCGTCCTTTCAGAGCAGGGTAAAGCTCATTGATTTGAACGGGAGATTTTGCCACTATAAATAATATACATATAT
>NW_010114569.1:13836-16623 GCF_000699245.1 Pterocles gutturalis | reverse complement strand
ATTGCCTCCTTGCCTCAGGGTCAGGAAGTGGCTTTGCAAAGCGCTGCTGCGCTCTGGGTCCAGGCGGACCGCTGTGGTGCTGCTTTCTCTGCCTCTTTCCCCACAGCCTTGCTGCCCTGGGAGCCACAGCCCTGGCACTGGACTGCAGTAGTGACAGTGAGCCAGCATCCTGATGCAGGGAGGACAGTGCTGGAGGCCCCAACAGGACTGACCACACCCAGGATGGGAGGAGAATGGGGAAAAGATGGTACCCAGTGGACATGGAGGGTGGTGGAGGGCTCAGGAAGAGGTGCAGCCTCTGCAACTGGTGCCAGCGCAGCTTGGGGAGGGGGCTTAATGGGGCCTTTCCAGGGGATAATTGCCCTCTCCTGCACTTGTATGGGGATTTTCAGGCAGGCACCAGGCCTGATGCTGTGCTACAGGGCTGGGAGGGAGAAACTGCCATCAGGCTCAGGGTTGAGAAAGCAGTTTTATCCACAGTGGGCTTTTATACCAATAAAAAAAAGTGCCACAGACAAGTGGGGCTTTGTGGGGCCAGTGGCACTACCCTCGTGGGGGTGGTGCAAACACCCTGAAGCAGTGGTGGAAGAGGCCTGTGCTGGTTTGACCTGCGAGGGGAGGGTTGGGCAGTTGCAGATCCCCATTGCCTGGAGGTCTTAATCCTGCTCTGTCCCTACTAATGGGGTGGAGGGGCGGGGGGGGTGGTTCTAGTCTTACTGCCTTGGGGTGGAGGCTGCTGAAAGCTGGAGACCTGCAGGTTCCTCCTCTCTCCCATACTTGATCCATTGCTCTTGGTTTTGATGTGGCTGTAGAGGTCCCTGGGGTGCCACTCCAGTGCAGCTGGAGCCTCCAGCAAAGGTGGGAGGCAGCCATGGATCTGGGACTGCTCCAGCTCCAGTAAAGCCAGAGGGGACCTGGGTGGGGGCTGGCCAGCAAGTAAGTGGTGGCTCTGCCACCTTCAGTGTTGCCTTTCTCCAGCCCTACCAAGCTGCAGCTATGTTTTTCCAATGCTTTGCACAAATAAGAGGAGGAAGAAGTCCCAGAGCGATGGAGGGCAGGGCGAGGCTGTGCAAGGAGCCCTGCACTGCTTGCTCTGGAACTTTGCCTGGGGTACAAAGGCTGATGTTGGCTCTGCTGGTTGGGAAGCGGTCCCTCCACACCTCTCTTCTTGCTGTGGGTCCAGCTTCACCCACAGCTCCACACAAGGACAGTGGAGAAGGCTAGCACCATGGGAGGCTTTTACTTTTTTTTTTTTTAATACATTTTAACCTTTTTTCTGTAACAAAAATATCCCCTAGGGCCAGATGCTGCCCCAGGCAAACAGTCTGTGTGGGCAGCTGGTGCGGCCGAGGGTTACTGGAGTGCTGGCCCTCCCTCGGCGCGGGGTGGGAGTGGGAGGAGGTGGGGTGGCAGGCTGAACCAGCGAGGCTGGGACTGCCACACAGGTGCAAGGCTTACACAGTGTTCTCTGTGGCAGCTGCTGTGTAGATGACCTTGGATTTGGTCGGCGAGTCCAGCCTGGTGGGGGAAGAAGGGGAGGAATGTCAGAGCAGGTACAGGGCCCCTGCTAACCCATCCTGCTGCTGGAGACATCACCCTTAAGTCCCTTTCTCATGACCTGGACCCGTGCCACCCCTCAGGTCCCCTCGTTCTGCAAAACTCCATTGCTCACCGTGCATTCTGGCTGCGGTGCTTGTAGATGTACAGCAGGAAGGCCAGTGCTGTGATGGCAAAGAGCACACCAAAGAGCACAGCCAGCACATCCCCTGCAAGCAAAGTACAAACATGTTACACTGGGGATGGTCCCCACTAGACAACTGGCCAAGGCTAGAGAAGTGCGGTAGCCCGAAGACAGAGGGGACACAAAGACAGCAGCCTCAGCTGAGCATGCTCACCTGCATGAAACGAAGAGCTGGAGTGTCCTGCAAAAGACAAGGGTGAGAGGGTAAGAGGAAGCTGCATCAATGCTAGAGCAGCACTGCAAACCCACTGTGTGTGCCTGCCCTCCTGCTCAGCACACAGCTGCCAGGACCCCCCTTCCCAGGCAGGTACACCCCCTTGCCATCTCCCCCTCCTTTGGGCCAGCCCCTCACCTACCTGCTGCTCCTGAGCCATCACTACCTGGAAGAGAGACAGCAAAGAGAAGAGGTTGCCCAAGGTGTCTGGAGAGCCTGCAGGTCTTCAGGCAGTGCTGTGAAAGCAGGGCTGCCTGCAGGACTCGCAATCACCCATGAGCAGGCAGGGGACAGGTGCCTGTCAGATTCCCAGCAGCTCGCAGTGTATTGCTGCAGGAACCTAGCCCTGACACCCCACCAGAAACATTGGGGGGGGGGGGAATAAAAAAAATCCCTGAATGACAGCCCACACAAAAACCTCATTGAGCCTAGCCAGAAGCTCCCCCATCACAACTGCCACCACCCGGGAAGCAGGCAGACAGGGGGCCGAGAGCTGCAGCGCCTCATGACTGCACCAAACCCTGCAGAAGACCCCAGAGAGGGGCACAGGGTGAGCCCAGCAGACAGTGACTGTGGGGAGGGCTGCCTGCAGTGAGATGGTGAGCAGGTCCCCAGGAGGAGGCAGCTGGCCATTGCTGGCGGGGCACCCTGCATGGGGATGGCTCAGTCACCCTGTGTGCTGGGCGGCAGCTGTCCCAGGCAAATATTTAAAAGCCACACGGTCACGCTGGATAAACAGCTGCATTATCATCTGTACACAGCTCGGCTATCGCGCACAGAGTGGCACTATCTGCAGGCTGCGTCCAGCTGCATGGCTGCTGCAGCAAAGCCA
>NW_010114569.1:9954-13820 GCF_000699245.1 Pterocles gutturalis | reverse complement strand
AGCTCTCCTGAACTGGAGGTGACTGGGGACAGATCAACGAGCAGGGGTGCAGGAGGTGCAGCTGCAAGAGAAGAAAGACGTGACCCTACAGCACTCCATCTCAGCACTCAGCAGCTCCAGGGCTAAAGCAAGCAGTTATCAGCACCAAGGTGGGGAGAAAACTCCAACCACCCTCTCCACACAAGGTCGGGGTTAGTGACCACATCTGGGAGTACTGGGACAGTATCTGGGCACTTCAGGAACAAGGGCATCATGACTTTGTCAAAGTGAGGGTTCTTGGATAGAAATAAAAACAACAAAAAAATGGTGAGCTGGGCAGCTTCCCTCTCATCCCAGCCTTAGCAGCTAGAGGCTTTGGAACAGCTTCTGCAAGAAAAGTGGTAAAAGAAAGGCTTGGAAGTAAATGGAAAATACGATAAAGTATCTAACAGGTTTACTAAAGATAGAGCATGCCAGCCTAACCCGATATCCTTCTTTGATAAGTGATATTCTAGACAAAGGAAATGCAGTAGATTTTATCTCTCCCGACTTCAGTGAAGCATTTGATGCAGTGCCACATGGGAAACTGCTAACCAGGCTGAAGACCACAGTGATTAAAAGCCTGGAGCCATTAGCAAGCTGTCTGCAGGTGGGACAGTGAAGGGAAGTGCCTTGCACCACAGTGTGTAGTTACCGAGGCATTGCCCAAGGACCTGGGACCAAGCCTGTGTGCTGTGTCTATTAGTCACCTTGACACAAGGTGCAGGGAATGCCATCGAAATAGAAAAGGAACAGGATGTTGGACAGAAAAAACCCCGTGACCTCAGAGAGCAGCAACAGGCAAGAATTCAGTGATGCACAGTCACACCTGAGGATTAACAAGAATTTCTACTCATCACTGAAAACCAATGCAAGAAAGGCCTTCAAGGACAAATCAAGGGCAGGCAGATAGGGATGCCTTAGGCAGGGGACTGTGTGCCTGGCCAGGACGGCTGTGTGGCCCCACTGGCAGAACGCAGCCTTCAGGAGGTGTCCTCTGCACTGCCCTTCCCACAGGGTTTGGTGGTGGGGTGCTGGCACCAAGCCTGTGCCTCTGCACCTCCTACTGAATCTAGCTATTGTGTGTGAGGATGAAGAAGCCAGCTGCGATGCTAGGACCTGGCTGTTTGCCCTTGACCATATATCCCCTAGTCCTGCTACTGTTATTTCTGCAAGACCAAGGATAAAACAGTTCCTAGAAATTAATCTTCCCCAGGCAGGGTTAGAGAAGCACAGAAATTGGGGAGAGCAGGACCCGAAGACCAGTGCTGCCGTTAAGTCACTTGCCAGGCAGGGTGAAGCCATGCAAGTGCTGCATTTCTTTAAGAGATGTGAAACCTTGGCTACTGCTCCTCACACCATCTCTACATCCCTGCATCTGGCTGCAGCCTGAGCATGCTCATGCGCTCCTTACCGGAAGGCATCTGCTTTGCTGAAATGAGGGTGGTCTGGAAACTCGCCAGCACCCGTCGCCCGTGCAGGTCCTGCACTGGCCGGTAATTGTTCTGCAGAGGTTTGCTGTCATCATTTCTCAGGGTCATCACCAGCATTGACATCTGGAACAAGAATGACATGAGCAGAGCAGGGTGCATCCCACCTTTGGGAGCCAGGTGAGTCCCAGGGGACCAACATGGACAGTGCACACTTCTGGGAAGAGGCTGGGCGAGACCCAGTGCACAGCTCATTCCCCTGACGGACCTGGTCATGAGAGAGCAGCATGGTCTGGTTGAAGACTGTCCACTTCACTGTTTGGTAGCAGGGAGGGGTGGTCAGAGAGCCATTGTAGTGGAAGTAGTGTTTCAGGTTGGCAGGCAGCAGACCTGCAATGTTGAATCCGGGCACCAAGACTTCCTCGCCTGGGAAAAGAAACACCAGGGAAGTGAGTCTGGGGCAACCCCTTGGAGGGCAGCACGGAGACCATGGGCAGCCTGGCACTGCATGTGCCAGGGTCCATACTGCTGCCACTGGTGCACTGCAGAAGGAGCAGTGGGTTTGCCCTGGAGGCAGGGTAAAGCACGTGTGAGCAGAGGGCACCTTGAAGAGTTGTTTCTTACAAACTGTGCAATGCTGGCCATCTCACATGCCTACAGCAAACACCTGCTGCAGCCTCTCTGCTGTGCAGCAGGTTACTCTGTGGGGCTGCAGCCCATGAGACAGTACTGGGTTGGACAGGGCCTTACCTTCTCTTTGGATTTTGTACAGATGCTCCAGTATTTCCTGATAGTATGGGTTCTCCCTTGGCCCAACCTGCAACACAGAGACCCCACAGCAGTGACAAGGACAGGGGTCAAAGGGAGACCAGCTGGTGATGGCACTGCCAGCAGGGAGGTGTTTCTCTCTGTGGGAGGCACCTGTCCTGGTTTCAGCTGAGACAGAGCTGACTTCCTTCACAGTAGCTAGGTGGTGAGCAGTTGTACTGGGTATCACTCATTTGTATACCTTACTATTTTCAATTTTATTGTAGTTTAGTTATTGTTCTTATCTCAACCCATGAGTCTCTTCCTTTTACATCTTTAATTCTCTCCATTGCTGGGAGGGGGGAGGGTGAGTGAGCAGCTACGTAGTGTTTGCTCCTAGCTGGGTTCAAACCACAATAGCATCCTATCCCTATTCCTCCTACCAGGGCTGATCTACCCTCTGGACTGCCCTCTGTCTCCCCTTCTCCCAGGAGCATTTAACGGTTGCCAGTCCCCAAAATTGTGCCTGATTCTGCCCACACCAGTCCCACCCTCCCCCTGCTCCTACCCTTTCTTGCTCATGGCTGATATATGGGACTCACCTCCAGGAAGGCTCCCAGTACAGCCAGGCCATCTGGGTGGACCATTGCCTCGTTAAAGCTGCTGTACCTGGTGTTGTAGTGGACCACATGGATCTGGAAGAGAAATGTGCAATCTTGATGCAGGATGGGCACCGCTGCACCCCCACAGTGTTCCAGTCTGCTGGAACGAGGGCCAAGAGAGACATATACCTGCGACAAGCACTTCTCCTAGGAGGGTAATATGCTGGGGGGACCGAGAAAATGTGCTGCTGCAAAGCAGCAATTGTGAAGGTCTGCCCACAGGAACTTCCCCAGTCAGAGACAGCAAACCAGCACTCTGCCCTAGATACTGGGGGGTTGTACTGCAGAGCCAGCCTCAGTCTGAGGACAGCAGCTAGAGAAGGAGGGATAAAACCAGACGGGAACTGGCAGAGCAGGAGGACAGTGTGTACAGAGTAAACAGTCCCTGCAGGTCCCAAAGCAGGCTGCTTACAGCTGCCCAGGGAGCTAGCTGCCCCAGCCCAGGGACTGCCACAGCACCTGCTCCATCAGAGCAGGACCAGGCTGCGGCACAGGGACAGGCTGCAACACTCACATGCAGCCAGCCCCAGCCCACCTGCGGGCAGGGTACCCTGGAGGGTGGTCTCCTCCTCACCTCTGCACCGCAGGATGCAGCTGAGTCTGACTCAGCACCAGAGCATGGCCTCATACATGGAACTCTACCTGAGAAGCAAGGGTCCTGGCCAGGGGTTACAGCACTCATCTAGTGACAACCAGAGCCACGGGCTAGAAGCAAGACAGCACTCCAGCACCTTCTCTGCCCAGCACCAGGAGAAGAGAAGATGCACCCTCCACCACGAGGGCTCCTTACCTCCGCAGCAAAGCGGTGCCCGTTGACGGTGTGTTCTGAGCCAGGTCCCGATGGGGAGCCCCAGTGCAGGTGCAGCTGCACAGCTCGGTACTGCTGGGCATAGCCACCAGTGATGGCCAGTGACTCAGGCAGCTCCAGGAGAACTGGGGAGGCAGAAGGAAGAGGATGGTCAGCAAAACCCAAAGCTGAGTCCATCCCAAAGGTATGCAGAGGAGATAC
>NW_010114569.1:5440-9923 GCF_000699245.1 Pterocles gutturalis | reverse complement strand
TCTCCGGGGCTTGTGGAAATTGGTCACAACAAACAAACTTGCTTTCCATATTTCATGAAGATATGGGCGAGTCTATACCCAGAGCTGTGCCAATGCAGCAGAGTTCAACTTTTGACTTCAGGTTGTAGGACAGCCCAGTAAATACATCCACTCCAAAAAATAGCTGCTATGAAAATGCTGGAAAGTGAATAGCCCCTCTGCAGAGAGTCCTAGGGGCCAGCTACAAGACAAATGCTATCCAAAAACTTATTGAATAAGTGAGAATAATATAAAGAGACAGTGGACAAAATCCATGGAGAAAGATACTGGCAGAGTGGTGAACACCTACAAGAGCAGGACTGTTGGACAGAGAGAGCTGCACCACCTGGATTGCTGCAAGCTTTCAAATAAATCAGCCTGTGAGTGTCTGATAGCACTGGAGCTGGTGGCACAGAAGCATTAAATCTCTTGAAAGCATTTAGAGCTAAAATTTTGCCTCTCTGAGTATGGTACATACATATTTGATTTTGCCTTTTACTTTAATGTGGTTTAGACAGCTATCTTGGATTTATGCAGCAGTGTGGCAAATCTAAAAGTTGAGCTACCGGGACATGCGGCAGAAGTATCAGGAACATCCTGGACCCTGCGAAAGGCTGTCATATCCTTCTATACACCTTTCCCTCATATTTAATGTGAACTGTTTTCTTTCCTCCTTCTTTATAGGTGAAGTGTCCCTTAGTCAGATTTAGGGCACAGATTCGGGATTAACCACGTAACAGGGCTGTGATGAGTCATTTGTCCTCTCCCATGTTCCCTGCTACTGGGTTCAGAGATATAAAACTCAAATACTGGAAGTGGGAGACTGCTCCCTTCCTGGGATTTTATCTGCTTTTACATTTCTTTTGTATATCTAAATCATTGCATTGCTTCTACTAGCTACCCGAGTAATTTCAGGCCCTTGAAAAAGCTTACACAGCATATACACTTTATTTTACAAAAGGGAGTAGCTGTACAAATATCTTACTGGATGTGCAACTTTTTATTTATTTATGGATTTTCACAAAGCAGAGTGGTAGCTGCCAGAGTAAAAAAGGCATCTTAAAAGCATGTGAGAAGCTACTTCACACCCCCCCACCATAAAAATGCTCTGACTGCTTTTCTAAACACCAAGCAACACCAAATGCCAGGGTGTCTCTAAAATAGCAACTACTGAGCTCAACTAGTTTAACTCTGCAGGCACGCTAGGGCAAGAGGCCATAATATAAAGCTCTGTGCATGCACTGCGCGGCTGATCTGACCATGCACAGCGGGTCCAACCTGTTGAGTTTGCTGTACACACAGGTCAGCTCCATCTTGCTAGCTGCCAGAGCAAGGAGGTGTCTTATCACACAGTCAGCAAGTTTTTACATCCTGTTCTTCACTGCCTTTTCTTAGCTTAGGGACTGGCAGACACCAGTGTGCACAAAACACGCAGTTTGCTCCCAGAAACAGCTGGTAGTAACCAGGACCCACCTTCCCCAGCTGTGGGGTGGTGAGCAAGGAGATGTGCTTTTACTCCATATCTTGCATGGTGAGACCGATCCTAAAATAATGTGAATAAGTTGTGTCCAGACTTTCCAAAAAGTGTTCTAAAATTGGAGAAGGGAAACAAAAGACCCATAAAAATTTCTTAAGATCTTGAGGCAGCATCCTGAAGCAGACTTAAATAAGTTGGGCAATGTTGTGTCCTAAAAGACTGAGGTAGGACTGATGTCCTCTGAAAGTGAAATGCAGGGGAGGAACCAGTGGCTGCAAACCTGCATCAGAAACACCAAGGACACAATTTTAAAGGAAATGTGGGTTTTAACAAATTCCTGGAGTCAGCTCCCAAAGGCAATGAGTGGGGAGTTTTGCTGGTTTCTCCCCTCCAGCCAGGAAAGCACATGGACCTGTAAAGCCTCAACAGCCCAATGCTTCCCTTTTAGTCTTGAAGGCAACATGACTGCAGCCTGCAAGAGAATCCTCTTCCCAGAGTCCAGGTGAAGGATGTCAGAGAAGCCTGGTCCTGCTGGGAGAGGCTGAGCAGGCTCTGCTTGTGCTCTAGCCCCTGCCAGTGCCTTTGTACCCACCTGTGTGCCCATTGTTCGTCAGCCTGAGCTTCTCATTGGCAGGCAGACTGTAGCCAGAGAGCTGGATCGGCCTCAGCTGGGGGCTGACGATGGTCTTGGCCATGTCAATGTTGATGGGTGACTGCATGGTGCCTGCGCAGTCCGGGTAGTCCACACCCCAGTGCTCCAGGTCTGGTACAAGGAGGAATGGAGGGAGTGTCAGTGAGACTGCCTGGGGAAGGAGCCCACCAGAAAGGAGGTTAGGTAGGTGGTGGGGAAGGGGACAGACTCTGGCCAGGGAACAAGCTATGCATACAAGGTTAGTTTCCACCAAGTTAGCTCAGGAGCAGCTCTGTGCCACCATGTGACTGCATGCAGCTCTATCAGGAAAGGTCTCAGAGTGCAGTAAGCTGCCAGGAAAGTCTATTTTTGGGGTGTTTGGGAAAAGCGCGAGAAGATCATTTACAAGTGGACTTGGCAAGCTGAGGAGCTGCTGCTCTGCAGCTCATCACACGCTTGCTGCCTTGCACAGCCTGGCAGGTACTGACCCACTGCTTTGCCCATGCTGCTACTCAAGCAAGGCACCGTAGTGCTGCTGGGATCACACAAGCCCACAGCCACAGGTCTGACAGGCTCCCAGCTATTAGCTGCACCAGTACAGCCCTGCAAAGGGCAGCTCACACCGCTGGGGTGGATGCTTGAACAGCCACGTCTCCCCAGAGCCGTAGCTGGGATAAGCACGGTGGATGCCCCAGAAACCTCCCCTTGCACTTCAGGGGACTGCTTCTAGCACATCTTGGACCAATGCAAATCCAGGCTTGCCCCCAGCCCAGCGCCTTGCCGGAGCCCCATAAGGATGGAGCTAGGCACCAGCAGCCAGCTCCTGGTCCCGAGCAGTGTGATGGTGCTGGGGCCTGGCCCATGACTGCAGTGGGCAGGGCATGTCTGTGCCACCAGTACAGTGCTGCCCATAGTGGGTGCTGCGGAGAAGCTCCCCAAACCATGATGGGAGGGCAGGGCCAGGCAGGACAGGGAGGGAGGGTGACAGAGGACAGAGGTGAGGACACAAGCTAATCCCTGGGCAGGTCAAAGTCCCAGCACAGGATGCAAGTCCAGCCTGGAGAGCCCAGCCTGCTTCCTCACTTCACAAGGGCTCAGGGGAGCTCCCCTTCAGGGAGGAGCTGTGCCCCAAGGGGTATCCCCCCACACCGGATGGGCTGGGGAAACCCGCGGCGGAGCCGCTGAAATTGGAACAACCCCTGGCTCTTCGACCCATCTGTGTCCAGGCTCGGGCACCGCTGAGGTGCCAGGGTCAGGCAGGAGGGAAGGGTGAGCTGTGGCGTGCGCACAAGAGCCCTGCAATCATTAACCACAGCTGGCACAGGCCCAGGGTAGGAAAAAAGTAGGAGTAACTGCAGGGTATTTACCTTCATAGCTCCAGTGACTGTGTCTGGGACCTTGAAAAAAAGAGTAAAAAAACCACATGAATGGAAGGGAAAGGTTGGCAGTAAAACACACCCCTGCCAGGCAGCGCTCCCAACCCCGACAGCAGGTCTCCAGCCTCCCACCACCCTCAATCCCCCTCCCTACCTTCACTTTGTCTCTCCTCCTACTGCCCCAGCAAGGGGGTACTCCCACAGGGCACTGCCTCCTTTGAACAGGGCTAGGTCCCCTGCAGTTGTCAGCCAGAGGGAAAACCCCAGGGCTTGACGCTTTGTTACCATCCTTACAATGGAAAAAATCAGAGATGCTGGCTTCGGTCACTGAGCAGCTGCACCAGTGCTCTCGCAGCTACTCTGGAGCAGCCAAAACCTCCCACTGTCCCAAGACAAAGCACTTAAGGAGGCAGGTCTGCAGCTTCCCTGCTCAGGCTCTGTAAGCAAGAGCAGCCGTGGAAACAGCTGTCCTGGTGGCACTCCTGCAATGCTGAAGGGCTGGAGGGGGTGTGCGGGAGAGGAGCGAGTTTGGGCAGTGAGCTGCATTGCACCATGCAGACATCCTCCTCACACCGGGGAAAGGAGCAGCCCTGGGACTCACAGAGAGGAAGAAAACACGCACCAAAACCTTGCTTTCCTCATCAGCAAGTGCCCCTACCATGGGGGCAGGCTGCCACAGGAAAATGTGTCAGGCCAAACACCCAGCTCCCATTCTAGCAGTCCCCTACTCACCCACCCACCCAAATTCCCATGCAGAGCTGCGTAAGGGTCCTACCACACGCAAACCCTTTCCCGATGGCAAACAGGAGCATGGGGGAGCCCATGCCAGGACTTCTGCACATCCCATGTTACCCATGTACATGTTACACAGTGGCCATGGCAGGGCGGGATTTACCCTGCTGCAGGACACTTCAGCATGCCCTGAGCCTCCCGTGGCTGGGTTCCTGGTGTGCAGACCTAGAGGCAGCAAAGCCCTCCTGG
>NW_010114569.1:1253-5409 GCF_000699245.1 Pterocles gutturalis | reverse complement strand
GCAGGTCTGGAGGATATGACAGTGCCCCAGGCACCAGCCTCCGCACCATCATTCTCCTCCAGACCCACCAGCAAAGCCTGTGCTCCTGGCACATCACCAGAGCTGGCCTTAGAGGTGCCCCAGAGCCTCTTCTTAGATGCCCCTGACCAAACACCTTGGCTGTCACCAGCTCCAGGCAAAGGGATGTGGGGCTTGGATTTGCCCCAAGCAGAGAAACGTGGCCCATTAAGGACTATGCCCCTGCCCTGACTGGCACAACAGGTAATTCGTGGGTCTCTCCTCTGACCTGTGCTCACCAGCACACTCACCAGTGCAGACAAGCTGTTGGCACATCACAGCCCACAAGGGCAGGAGCGGAGGGTGACACGGTGGGACAGGTTTGGGGCGAAGAGGTGCCTGCACCCAGCAGCAAGGGGCAGCATCTACGCCTGCTTCCATCAGCTCCCCAGGGTGCAAGGACATGGAGGAGCACTTAGAAGGCACAATCCGGCCCCGATACCAATCTCTGTCCCTTGGCAGGGACAAATGCCTGCCAGCCTGGCTGGGATGCAGGAGGGGCTCGGCAGACGCTGCTCTGGTCCCCATACCCACTGCTGACAACAGATATCGACAGCTACTTGCTATTAATAGGAGCAGATTCCAGCTCAGGAATGAGAAAGGAAGAAGCACACTTTCTCAGGCCCAGATGTCCTGTGTGAGGCCCCAAGCCCAGCAGGATCCTGCCCTCCTCTCAGTGAAGATCCAGGGCATGGGCGCTGACAGGGCTCTTTGGTGCAGCTGCCGCCCTGGAGAGCAGATGGCTGCAGCAAAACTGGGCTGGGAAGGGCTGGAAGGTGCTTTGGGGCACCAGGAGCCAAAGAGATGGGAACAGCCCTCATGGCTCCATCCAGCATCGCCAGTGAATTATCTCTGCAGTGCTTCTGATGCTCAGGAGCAATGTGTAGGAGTCACTTTCCCAGGCACAGGGTACCGCCAAAGGCATATGAAGAAGGGGCAGCGAGCAGAGGGCTGGGCAAGGCATGGCTGCCTCCATCAGGCAGGAAAACATGTGCCCCAGGACAGGCTGCAGTGCCCTCTCCATGCCTGCTTGCACGGCACTGCCCTGAATGCGGCCAGCTGTGCTGCAGCAAGCTGAGAAGCATCCTGCCTACCCTGCTCACACAAAGGTTACCTGCTCCACAGACACTGATCACACACTAAAATCCAGACTACACCAACCCTCTTCTGGAAACATCCCACCTCTTCCCCTACCCTTTCCCCGCTCTCCTGCCCCACCTGGCACTATCTACATGAGGGGGTCATGGCTCACACAGGAGAGCCACATTTGCCAGTTCCTAAGCACGACTTCCCTCCTGCAGCACGAGGGTGCTTGTCAGCATGGGGACCCTCCTGAGGGGCACTGGCACTGGGACAATCCTGGCACAGGTACGGCACAGCAGCCCGGGCTTGGCACATGGTGCTTGGGCTCACTGCACATGCCCCAACCGGCATGGCCTGCCCCAGCACCCCAATTTCTGTTCACTTCCAGGGACTCTGCCTTGACAGAAAGCAGTTCAAACACCGTATTGTAGATTGAGCAACTGCACCATGCCAGCACCTGCCCTGCTGTGTCAGTACAGTACCACCCACCCCAGGCTCCCACGTCCCCCCACACCCATCCGTTCCCACAGCTGAGGGGCCTCTGGATGCTCCTTGCAGCCTCTTGCCAGCTCAGGTCAACAGCTTTGAACACCCCAAAGGCTGCAGCTGCATCCAGGAGTCAATCCAATCCATCCCAACATAACAGACTTCCCCAGGGATCTCTTGGTGTCAGAGCCAAGGGCATCCATGAGCACTTATCCATGCACTGAAGCTACCTGAGTGTGTTTCCCCATCCTGTGGATCCGGGCATAGCTGCAGCATAGCCAGGCCACCCACCTGGGGAGGCATCTGACAAGCCCAGCTTGTGCAGGCTTGGCCTACCTTGTGCATGCAAGAGCACCAAGGCAAGCACAGCCCAAGCACCTGGTCAGGCTCTCGGCATCTGCCCAGCCTCAGCGTGGCTCAGAGGTGCCCTGCAATACACAGGTCCCTACCATGTGGGGGCATTTGCAATCGTGCAGTCCTTTGTCATGAACATTAACCCACTGCCCTGCCCAAATGTCTATTTGCATAATTTCATCCTGCCTCCCACACTCCCCGCTGGAGCATGTCTTCTCCCTCATAAAAGCTGCGTGGTGCCAGGTCTCCTTTCTGCTGAACTGCTGCCACTCACCACAACAGACATGGCTGCACCTCAGCAGTGGGTGCTGCAGTTCTTTGCATGCCTTGCCCTACCTCTGAGCACCTACAGCCCTGGCAGGGACTGCAAAGCACTTCCAAAAACATGAGGGGAAACAACCTTGCCGCTGTGATGAGCACACTGGGAGAAAACATGCGAGAACTCCTTTCAGGGGTTCCATCAGGAAAATGTAGCAGGGTACTAAAAAAAGCTGCCCGCCCTTGCAGGCAAGAAAGCCTCCGTGCCCAGCCATGCAGAGTCCCCCTCACCCCGGTCCAGCTGAACGCTAAATGCCACCCCCTCCCCCCAGGAGCCTGCAATCCAGCCAAGTTTTCCCCTTCCACTCGCTCCCTCCTTCATGCTTTCTCCCCCTGTTGCTTGCTCCCTCTCGGCCCTCCCATTTTGGGATATGGGCGCTGCTTCAAGCGCCAGCTCCCTTCCCTCCTTGACATCCAACACCATCCAAAAACACTTTCCTGCCGAGTTCAGGCAGACGCTGCCATTACCAGCGTGCTGCTCGGCATGTCCTACAGCCTGGGAGGAAGGGAAGGGAGGCATTTTGGCAGAGTGAGAAGCCAGCACAACCGCGGGCTGCTGATAATCCAACATAAAAAAGACACCGATGCAGCAGGCTGAACCCAGGAGACCTCACCACAGGGACACAGGGGTGGACCACACACCCGAGGGACTCAGGATCATTTGCATACAGCAAGAGGCACCCTCGGCACAGCCAGGCAATAAGGAGGGAGACCAGAGGATCTCCTCTATATGTCTGCCCCCTCCATCCTTGGCTTTTCACAATTTTAGGGGGTACACAGCCTGAAGCTGCTGCAGGGCACTGGACAACACTGAAATGCGTGTGCCGTTCACAGCGTGGATGTTGCCCGTCAGCAATGCGACCATCAGTGTTGCCTGTTCACCTTGAACTCCAGCAGAAGTTCAGTGGCTTGTGTGTGGCAGGCAGGCCAGCAGGTTCGCTTCTAGCTCGGACATCCTGCTCTCTGATCGGCTGGGCACATGGTGCCCTATGCTCAGCCACAGGGAGCACGGGGATCCTGCCAGAGCCTCCTCTACCCGCTGGGACCCAGCCCTGGGCCGGACCCAAGTCAAAGCGCTGTGGAAGCAGGCTGGTTTGCAGGGGATGCCAGGGCAGGACCAGCTTGCTTTGCCCCTGAGGAGGATGCCCCTGTCTGCAGACCAGTCCCATGTGTGGGGGGACCAGTGGAGCTCATGGCCCAGTGAAGAGGCAAAGCGAGGTGTTATTCCCAATGCTCAGTGAGGCAGGAGGTACCAGGACACACAGAGGTGCACAGCGTGCAGGTGCCAAAGCAGGGACCAGCCACAGCAGCCAAGCCCCAGCCTACTAAACACATCCAAGCACCACGTCCCTTGAAAGCAATAACCTGATCACAGTACATGGGCTATGCCACCGTGCTCACGCTGCCCACAGCCAGCTCCCCAGGCCAGCCTGTGGCAAGCATGGCATAGGCACAGCGTCTGGGCAACGGAGCACACAACCTGAGCATCCTTCTGCTAAGCCCCACAAGGAACCTCTTTATGAGAGGGCTGTGCCATCCCAGCCCTACCTCTGCCACCAGAGCTCTGGTTTCTCCATCCAGACACACACCCTGTGCAGCACCCGTGTCCTTTCAGCCCAGAACACCACCCCGTGTGCTGCCCATGGGGCACTGGTCCCTTCCAAGCCTGACTGTGTTAAAGCCCCTTTGTGTTTCTAAACTCTGACCCACTGCAAGCCTGTGGGATCAGCCTTTAATCTACCACTGGTAGCACAGGTCACTGCAGGGATTGTTCTTTGAGCTCCTGGGAGAGGACTCTGGGGCCTAAGACTGGGCCAGCTCAACCCCAAAGGGGCAAAGGTTTGGATGGAGGAAGGCA